>NC_026147.1:18661604-18662506 GCF_000512975.1 Sesamum indicum
TTCAACGTGAGATTAGCTCAATTTCTCAAGGAAATATGAGTGTGACAGCTTATTACACCAAACTGAAACAACTTTGGGATGAGTTACTATGTCTCATGCCACCAGCTGTTTGTTCGTGCGGATTTTGCGTTTGTGGATGTAACAGACTTAAGGCAGAACAGAATGATGCTAGTCAACTTGTCCAATTCCTCATGGGTTTAAATGATTCCTACGATAATATACGAAGCCAAATTCTAGTGCTAGAGCCGCTTCCGCTAGTCAATAAGGCTTATTCTATGGTGTTATGGGTAGAAAGGCAACGGATGGTTAATTCTGAGTATTCGGACGCAGGGGAGGCTTCTGCCATGAAAGCCTATGAACAAAGGTATGCTGCACCTAATACTGGTCCTAGACAATTCATGAGACGCAAAGGACCTATGGACAAACGCAGCCTTCTTTGTGAACATTGTCATAAGAGTGGACACAACAAAGAAAATTGCTTCAGGCTTCACGGGTTTCCGGAATGGTACAAGGAACTACATGATTCACGAAGAAAACAGAGTAATGTGGGAAGAGCATATGCTGTAATTAGCGCAGATGATAATGGACAGGATAAGTTGGGAAATTCAAACTGCAGCAATAACCAACTGATGTCTGAATTGTTAGAGGCTTTACGCTTGGTCCAGAACAAGGTGCCTCAAGATCCTGTTAATGTACATTTCGCCCAAGTAACGGAGATGGCAGGTATGGCTATGGACCGTCGTATTTCGACTGATTTCAGTGCTAACTCTTGGATTGTGGACACAGGAGCTACTTGCCACATGTGTGGGAATGTGAAGTTATTTCAATCCCTTACCACCCTCAATACTCCTAAACAAATACGCCTACCCGATAATAGCATTACTCTAGCCACAAAGAGTGGT
>NC_026147.1:18662963-18696369 GCF_000512975.1 Sesamum indicum
CATATTCCTGAACCAGACAAGAATCATGTTTGTAGTGTTTGTCCTTTGGCTAAACAAACTCGTCTTCCTTTTGGTTGTAGTCAGTCTAGCACTGATTCTTGCTTTGAACTCATACACATCGATATCTGGGGGCCTTACAGACAGGCCACACTCTCAGGAGCTCGTTATGTCCTCACAATCGTAGATGATTTTTCTAGAGCTACATGGACCTTTTTACTAAATCACAAGTCTCAAACACTTCATACCTTGACCGTTTTTTTTGCTCAAATCCTTACTCAGTTTGGCTGCAAAATCAAAACTGTTAGGACAGACAACGGTTCCGAATTTGTGAATTCTAGTTGTGCTTTTTTCTTCCAAAATGCTATGTCATCAAAGCAAAGGTCCTGCACCCACACACCCCAACAAAACGGAGTGGTCGAACGCAAACATAGGCACCTCCTACAGGTGGCTCGAGCACTCATGTTTCAATCCTATCTTCCTAACCAATTTTGGGGCGATTCCATCTTGACTGCCACTCACATTATAAATAAACTTCCTACTTCTACCTTAAATTGGAAATCCCCATTTGAGGTTCTATACAAATCACCACCTACCTATGAAAGTCTTAAAACCTTTGGATGTCTCTGTTTTGCTTCAAACTTCTATCCTGGAAAAACTAAGTTTGATAGCCGTGCATTTGAGTGTATTTTTTTGGGTTATATGCCTAACCAAAAAGGGTACAAGGTATATGACTTACATAATAACAGAACCTTTGTTTCCCGTGATGTTCTTTTTCATGAATCAATTTTTCCTTTTAAGACTGCTGCAGGAAAAGAAGTGCAGACTCCTTTGCCTCTTCTATCATTTGTGAATCTTCCTGAATTTTCACCTGAAGCTGCAGTAGATTTTCCTGAGAATTGTGATCCTCTTCCTTCTAACTCCATGTCGCCTGAGTCTCCCACTTCCTTACAACAGTCAGCTAATCCTCCTTCCAACACTCATCTCAGGCGATCACAGAGGATCACACAACCACCTTCTTGGCTTCGGGATTTTGTTTGTCATACTTCTCATTTTCCTCCTTATAGTTTCACATCCTCTCACTGTGCATTTCAGGCTGCTCTGTTCACAATACGAGAGCCAAGCTGTTACAGTCAAGCCAAAGAACATGAGGAGTGGCGACAAGCAATGCAACACGAACTTCGTGCCTTGGAACATAATCACACTTGGGAGCTTACGGATTTACCACCTGGTAAGAAACCGATTGGGTCTAAATGGGTTACAAAGTTAAGTTGAACCCTGATGGGAGTATTGAACGCTACAAAGCGAGGCTCGTTGCGAAGGGGTATAATCAAGTCGAAGGAGTCGACTACTTTGATCGGTTTTCTCCCGTTGCCAAGGTTGTTACAGTAAGGGTGTTTTTAACAGTAGCAACTGGTTTGAAATGGCCTATACATCAATGCGATATTAATAACGCGTTTCTTCATGGGTTCCTTGACGAGGACATCTTCATGGAAGCTCCAGCCGGCTATGATGTTCCCTCAGGCAAAGTTTGTAAATTAAAACGGTCGTTGTATGGTTTAAAGCAGGCGTCGCGGCAGTGGAATCAAGAACTTACTTCCAAGCTTGTTCAATTTGGTTTCATACAATCCTTGAATGACTATTGCTTGTTCGTTAAAGGTTCTGGTGATTCCCTTGTTATTGTACTTGTCTATGTTGATGATTTGTTGATTACAGGTCCATCCGAGGAACTCATCACTGAGGTTAAGCAGTTTTTGGATGATGTTTTTAGTATTAAAGATTTGGGATACGCCAAGTACTTTCTTGGCCTAGAAATTGCTCGCTCCCCAGCTGGGACCTGGGTCACTCAACACAAATACATTCACGACCTTATTGCTGACACAGGGCTTGATCAATGCAGACCGGCTTCCACTCCGCTTCCACCTGGTTTGAAACTCTCCTCTTCCTCTTCTCCTAAATTGCTCGATCCTGAATCTTTTCGCAGATTAGTCGGTCGCCTTCTTTATTTGGGATTCACTCGTCCGGATATATCTTATGGGGCTCAACAACTGAGTCAATTCCTTCACGAGCCGTGCCAAGACCATTTGGAAGCTGCAATGCATCTTGTACGTTACCTAGCAGGCTGCCCAGACTTGGGCCTCTTTCTCCCTGCTTCTGCTTCTTCCACGACCACAGCATACTGCGACGCGGATTGGGGAAGTTGTGTGGATACTCGTAGATCTCTCAGCGGATATTGTATCTTCTTGAGTGATGCTCTTGTTTCATGGAAGACGAAGAAGCAATCCACCATTTCTAGATCCACGGCGGAGGCGGAATATCGAAGTTTGGGTGCCACTGTATGCGAGCTTCAGTGGCTTTCTTATATCCTGAAAGATTTCCACATTTCTGTTCAGACTCCAATTTCTTTGTATTGCGACAACCAGGCTGCATTGCACATCGTCGCGAACCCAGTCTTCCACGAGCGCACGAAGCATTTGGAGATTGATTGTCACTTGGTTCGTGACAAGTTCAAGTCAGGCTTCATCCTTCCTTCACACATTTCAGGCAAGCTGCAGATTGCCGACATGTTTACTAAGTCTCTTCCTGGTCCGTCCTTCGCTGCCTTTGTATCCAAGTTGGGTCTCTGCTCTTTCACCCACGCCCAACTTGAGGGGGGGATGTTAAAGTCAGCTTCATCCTCCATTACAACAACAGAAGCAACTCCAGTTCCAGACTCTGTTTCTGCAGAAGAACAAGAACTCCCCTGAAGACGTGTTTTCCTTGCTAACGTTTCTGTCATTGTAATTCACACTTTTATTAGCTGTAATTAGTAGCTTAGGTGGCTGTTGACGTGGCCGCTAGTCTGTTATTCAGTTGTAGTTAGTTGAACAGATATTTCTTCCTCAACCGACCTCTGTATCCATATTTAAACTCTGCTGTATCTTTTTCCAAAAAGAATGAGAGTGAATTCTTATTCTCTTCAGTTTTAGTTTGTGTGATTCATGGAGTTTATCTCTGATTTTATCACTCTTTCGTTAAAATAAAGACCAAAATTATCAAAATGTCATTATTATTATATTATTAATTTCAACTAACAATAATTAATATATATATATATATATATATATTCTTGATGCGAGCAAAAAATGCTCATTAATGATGTCTTTGAACCAGAAAATCTTTGGGTCGAATATTTAACAAGTCTAAGAAAGAGGACCTATACAAAAGATGTTAGCATTATGACGATCAAGTCAGTAAATGATTGTGGAAAGATAAACTCCAGCAAGAATAAAATAACAATGAATTATTAAAAGGTGAAATAATAAATTTGCTGATAAGATTGCTCAAGTGTGAGTTGATATGTGTGATTGTGTTAAGATAACGCTAACCTAAACTGGAGGGAAGGGCTGGCTTTCTGACCTGTCTCCCCGAGCGAATGAGGTGGTAATTTTTCGGGAGACTCGGGTCAGTGGTTACTATAGATAAGTCTCCCCAAAATCTGGAAGTTGTTGGCAGAAACCTTCAAGGAGTCTTGGCCGTGAGAAAATTTTTGATGGGATAAGCTTCTTGAGGGATACGCCCCGAGCTTTTCGAAAGTAGTCGGTAGCATGAGCAGTATCCAATCATTATTTTCTTGTCCTTGTCACAGTCTATGTGGGCGCCTGTTCACTTTTGGAACAAATGATCTCTTGCCACTAGGAAGAATGACCAACTCAATTGCCATGTGAGCGCCAAGCACCTTGGGCTGACAGGCGTGGATCGATTGTCAGTATTCATAATTATTCAAACATATATATATATATATATATATATTGATATGTAGTGAGAACTCAACTATAATAACAAATATATTTATTATGCTAAATTGTTGATTTTGCTACATACTGTAATCACAACTTTATGTACACTTATTTAGTTATTAACTATTAATAGTGATAACTCTTACATAATTCTTGTTATTAATGAAATTGTGAAGATGATTATAATCATGATTAAATAAATATTTTGGTAAATTAATATATATAACTAATGAATATTGTCACTAATTTTTTGAGTTTAATGCAATTTACCCCCTTATGATATTGCAAATAAATACAGTACCCTCGTATAAAAAAAAAATAATAGCAATTTACTCCGTATGTTTTTAAAATAAAACTATTTACCTCCTTAGAAGCAATTTACCTCCCTGTCTAAGGAGATAAAATTGTTTTATTTTAAAAAATTCAAGGGGGTAAATTACTGTATTTTTTAACAACACAGGAAGGTAAATTGCTATTTGATTTTTCTATATGGAGATAATTTGCTCATTTACAATATTAAAAGGAGGTTGCTTGTAATTTTTTTCCTTAATTTTTATTATTACCACTATATATTTATTTTTTTCCTCAGTGGGTAACTTTTACTAAAAATACTGTAATTATTAAATTATGTTAAAACTTTTATTCTTTCAAATTATACCCCATTGTTAACAGAAAAACTCAATAAAAAAGAAAGTTTCTTATATCAAAACGTTCAAGTGAATATCTTACAATATTTTTGATAAAGTCATTGAACCATTGTGAATCATTTGACTGGAATAAAACCTTTTAATTTGATATATAGTAAAATAAGAGAGCTTTGGGCAAAACTTATTTAAAATATCTTATAAATTCATATATTTTAGAAGATATTTTCTTGAATTATTTGAATAAATTAAGAAGATATTAATAACAATAAACTTATAATTAGTATCACCAAAATCAAGTTGATTATTAAGATTAATTTAAAAATAGAAGAGCACTTTATGGTTTTTAAAGGATTTTATAATCTCTTAAAATATTTGTGATTTTAGATGTTGTGAGCTCCTCCACACAATATGATCTAAAAATTCAAAGTTCAATTTCATTCAGCGTTTGTAGTCCAACGGTTAGGATAATTGCCTTCCAAGCAATAGACCCGGGTTCGACTCCCGGCAAACGCATTATTATAAAATTTTTGTTACTGTGTTGAAGAAACAAACAAGCAAACATCAATTTCTGAATTTTGAAAATCTATAAGTTAACTTTTGGGGCGAATTATATCCACATCTCCTGATTTTTATTTTAATTATAAGTACATTTTTGTTAGATGGTAATTTGTATTTACTTTTTCTTAAATTTGTACAATAATTCAGTACTTATCGGAAAATGTGCGAATATGAAAACATCCTTTTAATGATGAGAATGGTGAAGAGCCATATTTCATGCGAATCATAACAGTGGGACGAAGATAGGTTTAAGAATCTCAAGCCCACTTCACTTAAACTAATAAATTTATAAGCCCCAGTTTACTTTGATCAGTTCAAAGATTTCGAAATTATTTTGAATTTCACAAAAAAAAAAAAAAAGACTTCTTCAGGACAATATTCCTCCCTCATTGTCATATTCGATAGCAATCCATTGATAAAGAATGTGAAATGTTCAATCACTTGAAAGAAAATGACTACAAGTCTACAAACATGATGCCTTATGCACTATAGAAATTACAATATTTAACTATGGTTAATTGATATGGTTAATAACAAAATAGCTGTAGCAATAGTAACTAACCACGGTCATGCAACAGTTGTTGACTGTAATATGTGTGAGGGTGTCTAAAACATTTGTCATGACAAATACATTTTTCTTAATAAAAAATCTATGTTTTTGCACGATTTTATTTAATCATGGTCAATAAAAAATATTTACAATGATTCTTAATTCATAACCATTAAAATTATAGCCATTAATCATTTTTTGCCCATCTATAGGAGTTGTCAGTGACCCAAAATAAGTATATAAGATATGTTGCAATTAAGTAGCTCTATAGAGCCCAAATAGCTAAAGGAACCCTGTTTATGATCAAATTAGCCAACCTACGTAACCTCTTGGGCCGACCGCTGTTGATGTACGCGCGCTTGGAGCCTTTGCACTGCTGACGTGCGCGCGCCTGAAGCCTCGCCAATCGTATGACTTAATTATGAAAATAAACTCATGCAGATCAAATTTGTCACCTCTTAAGCTACACAAGACAAAAATAGTAAATTTTTTCTGTTTAAATATTGAAAACCTTTTAATGTAAACTTATATAATCACAGCTTGTAAGAGCTTTTTAAAATTAATATGCAACGTATAGGGCAATTAAATAATGTGGTCAAAAGCCAACACAAATGTACGTAGCTTTTAGAAAACTTTATGTCTCAGGATCAAATAATAGTGCTCAATCCGTGGTCGGCTATCCCACTTCTCTCTCTCTCTCTCTATATATATATATATATACACACACACACTTTGTGAAGTCTTTTACGCTCAGTGTAAATTATTCTTCACGACAAATTAAACAGCTTTTCTAAGCAAATCCCGCATTTGTGTGAATCCATCGTAGTAATAAAACACTTCAACTTGCTCAACTTGTTTAGAAGCTTTTGGCTTAGGATTAGGAATTAACTACCAATACCAAGTCAAACTCTACTTATATATTGCCCAAGTAAACATATGCATGTAAAGTTTGATCAAAATGTAAAAACATCTCATAATATTTATGATATGGGAAAATATGCATACCATCCCTGTAATATTCGAAATAAGCATTTTTAAAAAAAATTACCAAATTACCCCCTCAAAAGAGGTGGTGTATTATACGTGTTTCTTTTGCAACTGAGAATGATTTTCAATCACAAAAAATGGTATGTTTTTTTACTTATAATATATATATATATATATAGTTAGTCAAAATTCTTAAATCTGAAACCTGAACTTGAAGTTAGTAGATATCTACGATATCAGATAAGTAAATTTTTGATCCTCAAAACTTTAGTAATGTTTCATTGACCAAGTAAAAAATTATGAGGGAAAAGTTTCAATCTTAGTCATCTAAGTATATGGGAAGTGATAATTTTGATCCTGTTAAAATCAATTTTAGCATTTGATCCTATAATTAAAAAATGAATAGTCACTTGAAGGGGCGGCCATGTGGCAATCTGAGGAAAATTCTAATAAGAATTTCATAAATTGATTGGAAATATCCAAATTAGCGCGTCAACTGCCTAACACATGTACTTTTTCGGCCAATTTGTGAATTTTTTATTAGATATTGTTCTTATATTGCCGAAGTTGATTTTAATAGGATCAAAATTACTATCTCTCTATACTTATAGGGCTATAATTGTAATTTTTATGATATATAATTTAAATATTAACAAAACAAATTTAAAATTTATTGTTAAATTGAAAAATAGAATTTTTTAAAAAAAAAATTGCATTTTTTGTACCAAAATATAAGAGGGTCTTGCAAGTTTGGTACTATACTCTTTCAGTTGATGAAGTTTGGAGCCATAAGGGGCTTAGTTGCACATTACACATGTACAATGAAGTTAACGGAAACTCACGTGGCCATTACATCTAGAGTGTTGGGCGGTTAATTAAAAAAAAGCGAGAGAAATTATATTTTTGATACCATATTATATAATTTTTTGTAAGTTCGATATTATGCTTTTTTAGTAGACAAAAAATAGTATCGTATAAACAGGATTGTTAGCACAATAAATACCTTCATTAATATTTTACTGAAATGAACACGTGCACTGCACGTCATTGTCAAGTCTGTTGTCTTGACTTTGTTCATATAATAGACTATTATTAACTAATTGTCTTAGGGATAGATAATTCAACTTTCATTTTATAATTTTTTTATGATTCAAATTCAAATTCAAATAAATAATTTATCTATTTGTATCCCTTTTTACATCCCAATACTCAATATTTATCGGCCACATGCTTGCTCCTCATCTGACCTTTTCATTAAGAAGTTAATAGCTATACAGATGAGCGTGCGCGCGCGCACACACACATATATATATATATATATATATTGTACAATTGACTCACCTTATAGTACCAAATTTGGTTCACTGAAATAGCATGGTACCAAATTTACTGTGATGCCAAAAATGCAATACCCTCTTTTACAATTCCATTCTTGTTTGTAAGGTTATGAATCCCAGCACATTAAGACCACCTTTACTTTGATTTATTAGTTGGGATATTCGACTTAATCACCTTTAACTTTTATTTACTTTGTTTTGAATCGGCCCGTTACGTATTAGTAGCTAAAGCTCGCTAATGTAGCTGATTATGACTGGAATTACAACTTTTAAGTTATTTATACCACTTAAATCCAATCACGCGAAATAAAGAAGCCTAATAGTATTATCTCGGAAGATTGATTGATAAATTCATTTATCATAAAAACCCTATTGTATATTTTCTTTAGTTCCTTCAAACTCTAGGTTCTTGTATACTGTGGTATTTAATTTTCAAGAGACTGTACATATATGAAACCTCAGGTGATTTTATCTGATATATATTTTCTCTAATATTCTTCCTTGCTCAGACATTTCAAGAGTTGACAATAGATTAAGAGTCTTGTGATTTACTTAAACTGATGGTTGGAAATGTTTCAGAATGACCTGAAATCTACTCATTGCCTTCTTTCCAACGCATGCACACAATAAATATAGACAACTACACACATTAAGATAGAGTAATTAGCACTTATATTAGGACAATATAAGAAACCTCAATAAACGTGAAAAACCCTCCTCTCAACTCCTGAACAAGTGGCATTGAACATGGCTACCCCAAAATTAATACACGAAAAAAATTAAGAAATATAAATTAAAAAAGTCGCTGAGGAAAAATAATCTAACGGGTCTATTACAATTTTGGTCCTATAATTATTAATATATGGCGCTTTGGCTCTTTAAAAAAATAAAACTTGCGATTTGGTCCCATACTTCTATAAATTTCGCTATTTGAGGATGTGTTTTGTCGGAAGTTCTAAATTTACAGGAAATTGGTACGTTCAAATCTATGTGCCGTCTTAAATTTGAGGACACACGTGACTTACACGTGTTGTTTTCCCGGCCAATTTTAGATTTTTAATAAAATGTGTTCTACTTTATAAAAGTGATGGATCAGATCGCAAATTCTGTGTCTTAAAAGGACCAAAACGTCAGATGCATATATTTAATAGGAACAGAATTTAATTTAATAAAACCTAATCTAACTGATGAAGTAAACATCTGGAATTTTCAACGACGTTTCCAGCTTGGCATTCTAGGGTTTCACACTGCATGATCAACTCTATATATAGAAAGTCTCATTCATTTGCATGAACCATCACTTGTCAATTTTAATACAAAATATAGCCTTAAGTGATTACATTATCGATATCGTCTACGGCGGCGGCCTTCAAGAAAACACAAGTATGAAGGGAGAAGGGCTTAATCTGATGTTGGTGTCTCTGGTGGTGGCGCTAGGGCTGAGCTTCTACGTGGGGCGGATGCACGCGGCGGTGACGTTGCCGCCCGATGCAAAGCCGTTGAAGCGACAGTTTTACAAGAAGCTCAACACTTGTGACAATGTGGAGGCTTATGTGACGTATCAAGTGAAGCTGTGGTGGGAGAAAGACAAGAGCATCACTGCCAAGCTAGTTAAGCTGCTCTATGCTGATTGCATGGTTAATGTAAGTTTTATTTTCGCTCGGTTTTTTACCTTTCCTCGGAAAATTCTCTTGCAAGATTTGATCGGTTTAATGTTTTTCTTTTTTAATTGTTGATTTGGGTAAATGATCTTCTATTGTACAATCATGTCATAAATCGAAGTCATATCCATGCGTGTACTGTATGCTGTTTTCTATTATAATACGTGTGGACAATCATTAATTACTCGTGTGACACCGGTTCTGACATGAAAGTGTAATAAAAGATCAACATCGACTAATTTTTCTGTTAATGCTATGAGTGTTTGTCAATTAATTAGCTCTATGTTTGAATAATATTAGCCTCGAAATAAAACATAGGTTAAATTTTTGTGGGAATTAATATTGATGATAATCGACTACGCAATTTAGGGTTGTGACGGATCAATTCTGCTAGATGGGCCTCACACAGAGAAAGCAGCTCCACAGAACTCAGGGTTGGACGGATTCATATTGATCGACAAGATCAAGACAGTGCTGGAAGAAAGGTGTCCTCGAACAGTCTCTTGTGCCGACATACTTAACCTTGCTGTCCGAGACGCTGTTCATCTAGTAATTGCCCTTTCTCTTACACGTTTTCCTTTGAGAAAATTGCATGCCATTAGAATGAATGTTTGAATGCTATTAGAATGCATAACGATCGATATTCAATATGACTACCAATAAGTTGATACCAACTATTATTCTGAAAAAATTGCAATTTTCGTTCTGCAAGTATGAGGATCCACTTCGAATTCATTTTGGCAATGAAGGACAATAATTTAAAAAAAAATATGAATGGCACTTTGAGGACATTTTTATCGCTCGAGTTACAAATTTGGGTTGAAACGTGCATGTCACAATTTTCGGTGACAAATCATCCTTAATGTGTTATTATTTTAAAGTTATTGTCCTTGTTTGCCAGAATAAATTTCTGAGGTAGAACAAAAGTGTCATTCATTCATATTTATAGAACGAGAATTATTATTTTTCCGTTATTTTCATGTTTCGAACTAAAGAACCTTAAAACTAAGAAGAATAACTTCTAAAAATGGTAGTAAAATTGAATGACCTTGTTTGCATATATACAGGCAGGAGCACCGTCATATCCTGTGTTACTGGGTAGAAGAGATGGACTAGAATCAAAAGCAGCATGGGTGGATCTTCCATCTCCCTCAATTTCCTTGGAAGAAGGCTTGGCATTCTTCAAATCCAAGGGTCTGGATGCACAAGATTATGCTACACTACTAGGTCACTCCTTACTCTTCTTAATCGCTATACGAAAAATTCTAAATCAAATTAGATTTGAACGGAGTTGAACTAATTATATGACAAGTATAGCATATTTGTCGTGTGATTATTGTACAATTTAAAAAAAGTGATCAATCACGTAAAACGTACAAGACACTTGCTCAGTGATTGGTTTGGTTCAACTGAACCTTAAAAAAAATTAAACTATCCTCTACATTATAAATGACTACGACTTAAAATCGTGACTAAATAACTTATACTTGGCTTTCAAACGAACCATTGTGAAGGTTCAAGTTTCGACCATTGTTTATAAAAATTTGCCATAGCCTTACCCGTAAAAAGAACATTTAATAAAATTATTACATAATCATAGTTAATTAGTAGTCCTCGTGATTATTTACTTTTGACCATAATAATTAAACGCAACATACGTCACCCTTATTTGCTTTTGTCATTCAGGAGCACATACCTTAGGCAAAACGCATTGCGCAGCCATTCATGATCGCCTCTACAATTTCGAGAAAACAGGGAAACCAGATCCCTCTATGAGCAAATCCTCGTTAGACAAACTAAGACAGCAATGCCCAAAATCATTGAAGAAGGGCCAGAAGGACCCGACAGTGTTCTTGACTGATAAGAAAGGAGATGGATACAGGTTCACCAACAACTACTACTCCAACGTGTTGTCATATGATTCAGTTCTCAAGGTGGACCAAGATCTGCTATTCAATTACAACACGACACAGCTGGTGCTGGAATATGCTGGGAAATTCGAGCAGTTTCGCAGGGAATTTGCTTTATCCATGAGCAGGATGGGAAGTCTCAAGGTTTTGACGGGGAAGCAGGGGGAGATCCGCCACAACTGTCGTGTCACAAACAAGAACAATCCTAAACTAAAGTAGGATGTGTTGGTTTTACAGTCAGGACAAAGATGAAGTATATTGATCAATAACACGAATCAAAAATGGATATATATATATTAATTTGTGTAAAATTTTCATTGATTTGTAATGTGTATTTTCTTTCATGTATACTGATATATCAGGTTTTGACATGATCATTCGAAATGTCGGTAAATTGATGGTTCTTCAAGTTTATGATGTTAAAAAAATATAATAATTTATTCCCTGTGTTTTAAAAAAAGATATAATAATATTTATATATATATTATATATAATGATATATATAACTACATATACATAAAAATATTCATAACGGCGACGGAGGCGGCGAAGACGAGAGAGGCGGAGGGGGAAGGGGCAACAGGGATTGGCTGACGGGGAAGGAGGAAGGGAGAGAGAGATCTGAAGCGGCGGGGCAGGGAGGCGAGGGGGAAGGGGGAGCCGGAGCGCTGACAGATTTGAGGGAGGGGGAGGAACGGATCAGCGAGGTGGAAGAAGAGGCAAGAGGATCGGCGGGTGGCGATTAGGGAAGAAGAAAGGAAAAAAAAATAAAAATTATATTATTATATATTAATATTTATACATAGATGTATAGTATATATAAATATATTATATTTTATATATATAATTATTAATGCTTAAAAATTTAAAATCAATTAAAAATTGTAGGTTAAGCGGACAAATCCTGCAATCCTTGGGGGGGGGGGGGTTTCCATTTTTCGACAAAATATTTTTAAATTCCATAAAATAAGTATAGAATTTTTTTTGATACCACAACTATAATATATGACATTTTTAGTCCTATAAATTCAAAATCATATTTTTTTAGTTCCAAACAATGTGATTTTGGATCTTTTTAATCATAACATTACAATATTTTTTTAGTTCCAAACAACCTTTTTAATCCCAAAACCACAACACACGTGACTTTTTGGAACTAAAATTGAGTGATTATTAATTTTAAGAAAATAAAAGCGACACTAATCATAGTTGTGGTATCAAAACAAATTTAAAAACTTATCAATACCTCTTGATAACAATCATTTAACAATTAGCCCAATTCGATAGGTTACATCAATTTTTTTATAGTGAACTGATCAAAATACCCTTGTAGATATAATTTTATTTATTTTTTAAAATTTCTTGATACTTTTATGGACTAAGAAGATAATTTATTTTTATAATTTTTAAATTTTTTTTTCATCCACACAATTCAATCTTTTTTATATATTTTTATTTTTTTTTAAAAAAAAATACACTAAGGGTAAAATTGATAATTTCATACATCCATTAGAGAATTACATAATTTCATCTAATATTAGTGGGGTACTTGTGATTTTCAAATAACAAGAATGATGGGTATAACCCGAAAGAGATTAATCCAATAAGAAGTGTTGAGCCCAGATACTGGTTCACCAGCCCAAGAGAGAGTCTGCAGCCTGAATCGCCATGCTTGGCCCAAGGAAAGGACATCCTATCACCTAGTTCGACCTAAAAGGAGGCCCGCTAGATCCGGTCCAAGGGGGTACCCCCTACACCGAAGTTCAGTTAAGGAAGAAAGCATGCTTTGTCAAATATGGCTCAATGAGGAAGTCCAATTCGAAGGTCTGTTGCTCCTTTCAAACCCAACCCGAAAGAAGGAAGGTGTCCTCAAGAGAATGAATTCTTCAACTTAAAAGGACTCCTCACCAAGTTGGAGTCTGCATAAGGAAGGGGTTCCCCTTCATTCGGAGACTTGTTGCTTAAGGAACGAACAAGGAGGAACTTTATCCATGAAATTCTGCCTTTTTCTCTGGCCATGCGGATTCTTCTCAGCAGGACTCCTGTTATAGGGGAATCCCTCCTCTATAAGTAGGGGAGGTACCCCTCGGCAAGCAACTCTATTACTCTTGTGCTCTTATATATGAAATTCTCACTTTTATCATAATTTCTCATCATCATTCATTTTTATATTTATCTATTTTTAACTTTGGGACTAATTTAAGTATCGAAATGCTAATATTTTGTTTTGCAGGTCCTTTTTCTCAAGGATTTTCATTCAAATAGCCCAAATCCAACGTAAAGATTCAAGAACTTTAAATCCGTACTAAATCATACGTATTAAAGAATATATTTATAATTATAACAAATTCTAGAGAAGATCGTTGTGATTTAATCTTTTTATAATTGAAATTTAGTCTATGGCTAATAACCTAAACCATATAGGACCTTCTAATGGGATGCAGGACCCCTGCCATATAACGGGCCTTGTGTTGCAGTGCTTGGGGATGCCTCAATCACCTACCATTCCTTCAACCGACCATACAATAGGGACCGACCAGTAGAGATCATGATGACGATCAGGAGGCAACAAATCTAGACTAGCTCAATTTATCTTCTTGAATAAACTAATTAATTTTAGTTTAAATTCTTTTTTTTGCACTAAATTTCTATTTTTTCTCCATTTTGTATTAAGTTATTTTAGTTACTACAATTTATAAATTCATTAAAAGATTCTAAAAATTTATTATTTATATCAATAACATTGAAAACTACAAAATAAAATTTGTCACAAATTCGTCCAAAATCTGTGACAAATTTTATTACGAGTTAGCAATGATTTAAGTTGTCAACAATATTGTCATCGCAAATTCATTCTAAAATTCATCACACTTTTTATAGTGAAGTTGAAACAACTTTGATTGTCACAACATAGTTGTCACATAAATCCCTTGGGGATAGTCCAAAGATCGAACTCAAGATTTCATAATTCTAATAGAAGGTTTTGCGTTTTAACCTGATTATATGCATTTAAATATAAAATAACATAGTTGTCACAAAATTGTCGTGAAAATTGATCACAAACATTGCGATGGGTTTTGATTGTCGCAAAATTGCAATATATGTCAACATGCCACAAATGTCACAAAATCCACGGCAAGATTGGTCCAGTCCATGTACAAAACTACTAATCTTTAAATCAGGCAACTTTTGCAAAAATCCTACATCGCGGTGATTAAAATCGCGCAATGTCAAAAAATTATAAATTACTTTATAATAAAAAAAAAAGAAATAAAAATGTCAAAGTACCAAAATTACAGGACTAAAAATATACTTATGCCTTATTTTTTTTAACTTATATATTTTATTAAAAATTCCAATTAAATTTTCTTTTCTTTACTTTTTTTTTTTGGTTTTCGTCCATTAAAGTCAATGCAATATAAATTCTATTAACAATCAAATATAACTGAGAACATAATTTTTGCAGTCCCAGAAACATCTGAGCAAAGTTGAATAGTAATAAATTCCAAGTAACTAATTGATTGGTTAATTTCTTTACCAAGAAATTCATTATAGAATTAATCTTGGACGTAGACACAGAGCAAAACATTAGTATTGAATGTCCCTTTACATCATTCTGACTAAAGCTATTCAACTCTGCTCATCATCATCATCATCTACAAACAATGCAATGCAATGGCTTTACAGAGAGGGCAAATGTTCTTCTGCTGCAGCCACTGTCTGATGCAGGCAGCATGATATTCATGCCCACAATCCAGCTCTCCGACCGTACTGTTTTCTTGGCACAGATCATCCTGACACACGACGCAGATTTTAAGGTTCCCGTCATTGTTAACCGTACAACAATCTCTCGTCTTCAGATACTTCAAGATGAGTTTCTCCGACAACCCTCCGACTCTATTGACATTCTCTCTTCCCCATTCAGTTTCGACATGCTCTTCTCCCCATACAGTTCTCATATCTTCAAGAATCATGCTCTCGTTTTCTTGAAACCAGTTCCAGGCCACCTCATGGTTGGGCAAGTTGTTTCTTTCTTGAACTTCAACGTTACCTTGTCGATACATCTGTGCAGAAATAGTGGGAATGCCCAAGATCTGATGCGGATACATGGTACGTGTTCCCCATCCATCCCTCGTCGACGGCGTGCCCGCTGCAGCCCAACTCGGATAAGTATATGTATCAAATGTCTGATCAGTTTCTCTCTGAAGAGCACTCATGTTCTGTAGTGGAGGAAGAAGACTGTCGAAGTTCGGCGGAGCAAGAGAACTTGGAGACTCTCCTGGCGAGACATAAGTATATGTATCAAATGTCTGATCACTTTCTCTCTGAAGAGCACTCATGTTCTGTATTGGAGAAAAAAGACCGTCGAAGTTCGGCGGAGCAAGAGAACTTGGAGACTCTCCTGGCAAGACATAAGGTGGAAAGCCGCCGGGCGCCCTCCGAACATCGTCAGACTCTATGGCGGGCTGGGGTTGGTGAGAGTACATGTTCTCTTGCATTGTATACGTATGTAATATTGTCAAAAGGGAGTTCATGTATGTGTATATATATATGGAGAGAGAGAGAGTCACTTACCATGAGAACTCAGTTATATATATAGAAGTTACCATATATAACTGAGTTCTCATGGGATATGGAAAATATGATGACTGAGTCCTCATGTGATTCATTCTCGGTATCCTATGAGAACTCAATTATATATGATAACTTCTACTTACACTGCTCATGACTGAGTCCTCATGGGATTCATTATCTGTATTCTATGAGGACTCAGTTGTATATGGTAACTTCTACTTACATTGCTCTATCATATTCTCCATATCCCATGAGAACTCAGTTATATATAGTAACTTTTACTTATATATAATTGAGTGTTCATGGGATATAGAGAATATGATGAGTAGTGTAAGTAGAAGTTACCATATATAACTGAGTCCTCATAGAATACGGAGAATGAATCCAAGAGAAGGTTACTTGGGGGCAAAGATGGTAGTGTAAGTAGAAGTTATCATATATATATATATATATATATTACTTCAAGTTGAGGATAATTTTGAGCCCCGAACGATGAACATGAATTTTTTTAAAATGTTTAAAATAAAATATTGACTTGATTAATTTTTTAATGATTAGAATTAGATTTTTTATGAATTTATCTAGTTATGATGAACTAGAAGAGGAAGTAAAATTGGAAACTGAAATAGGATAATTAGAAAATAAGATAAATTCAACTAGAATATTGAATTATCTATTAATTATTATATTTTACTATTAAAAGAATTATTTTATTGCGATAGAATTTCGCGTTCAATAGATGATGTCATTTTGGGTTGTAAAAGAAATGGATAGGTATACCACCGAACGTCTATTGCATGATTAAAATAGATCTATTGCGGTTGGAACAATCGTCCCAAGTATTTTTCTAATCCTCATTTTGTGACGGAAGTTGCAACCGAGATATATATTACTATTGGGACCAAGTGTTGTGTAATCGTCGCACAACCGAAATAATATCCGTCACAAAATAGTCCAATTTTTGCAACTTGTTTCAGGTCTCCGTTGGGGACTCCATTCCTATCAAGAAATCTTTCTAGACTTAGTCAAGATATTTTTCAATCATATGTTACTTAGAGATTATGCCTCTTTTGCTTTTGATTCTTTGAGATATTTATTCAGAGGATTAGAAGCTTGATTTTCTTACTTTTTTTCGATAAGGGCTTTATATTCTTAAAATTTTTCCTTCATTTCATCTAGAGCTTCTTGACCTATACATTTTTTTGTCTCTTAATTTATTCAAAAACTTTGAACAACATCTCCTTTTAATACAAGGGACTTTGCGTAGAGTGATTCCTACTTCTGACAACCATTTTTATATCCATGGTAGAGATAATTCTATAAAATAATATAGCAAGGCCATTCCATGCATCCATTCTTTGAATAATTCTGCCCTGAGTAATCCTTTACCAGCCATTTATGCATTCTGTATAATATCCTAGAAGATTTTAAGGAGAATCGAGATTGACAGACCATAATTTAGCTATTATTGAAACACACAATCTTGAATTTCTTGCGAAAAACTAATGGACAAACTTAAAAAAATCATGTGTGCTTTCTCTGTAATTTTCATAGAGAAAGGCATTATTAGTTTCAAACAAGCCTCCTCAAGCATTTCCAAGGTGTACTTGGTTCTTCTTCCCTCATCTCTCAATTCCTTGTACCAGTTCAGATAGCCAATTAGTTTGAAGCAAGTTTCTTTATCCAGCAACATTTGATGCGCTAGTCATCTCCATCTCATAACTATCGCAAGACTTTCAAATTAAAACAAAATATACGCCGACTACAAATATCAAGCACCAAGAATAGGTGCTTTGATACCATGAGGAAAGAATATTTGATCAAGCTGAAGATGATCAAAATCCATGATCAAGCAGCTCAAAGCTTCACATAGGAAAAAGGAGGCAAATTTATTTTGAGTTGTATATGTCTATATATATATTAGAACAGTTGTGTATACCGATTTATACAATGTAGGGTAACCAACACTATGCTACCTCAGCCAGTGTTAACTAATGCGATAACCCAATTCTGCAACTCTAAGTAACTAACAGAGAAGGAAGATGAAAATGTGGATTTCTAAACTTAAGAGTTATAAATTAAACAATGATAAAACTAACACTAATGCAATTAATTAAACTCAACCCTCATTCATCAAACTTTTCTTCCAAGCTGAGTGTTAATGTTGATGTTGAAGCTTCAATCCTTCCACGTTGAGCGTTGATGTTCATGCAGAAGCTTCAATCTTAACAAATGCCCTTCAAAATACGTTGCTATATCATGCATGGATCCATGAAAATTGAATTTGGGAGCATTAATTCACCCTAAAGAAACAAACTATGCATAAGAACCGAAAATATTCACCCTAAACCCCAAAATATTTCTGAAATCGTGAAATATGATAAAACATCGATCCACATGTGTCTTGACGATTTTCATATTAAGAATGTACATTACGATGCAACCTAAAATCATTCATTTACGACTTTAGTCTTAAATGTCTTTATCCATAGTTTCATGTTTTTTTTGTATTTTTTAAAAAATTGTAAAAAATAATAGTAAGAACTTAAAAGCCAAACCGGTGACAAAAATCCAATTTTACCTTGAAATGTTTTCGTTTTCAATAAAAAGACTTCTCATTCTTTTGTAATTATTTTTCTTTTGGCTGCAATTCTTTTGTAATTATACAAGGTATTTAACCAATATTCTACATAAGATGACTGTGGAGAGACATCCTTATTTCAAAAGATACAAATCTTTAATATATTTTATATTTCCTTTTCAAAGTAATATATTCTTGTAAATATTCTTTATTTGAGATAATGGGATTCTTACCATCTGTTGCTTCTTATGTCTTTATCTTATCAACTTAGAATTTTGTCTAAGTTTTTGTGTAAATATTAATAAAAATATTCCTCAATAGAAAACTAAATACATAGAGATGCAGCCCAAGTTGTGAACACACATGTCAAGGAAGAGTTACAGTCCACTAATATAAATGTTCGACATAAAGAATAATTCAATGGGATAATTACAGTCTCCTCTCCTGAATTCTGGCGTAATTATAAGTATATTTTCTGTGGTTTGAAAAATTAAATTTAGTACCCTTGAAGTTTGCTTTCATCTAACAAATAAGTCCCCCAATTAGTTAAAATTTATGAAACTTATTGATATTAACAAAAAATAAGAACAAAATTTAGTATTTATCCCCGATTGATTTATTACTGATTTATTCAGATCAAATAAATTTTTTTTGACCAAATTACCTTTATACATCTTCACACGTTCATGCATGTGAGGAGGTATATCTTTACCGTTATAACGGTAGTTTAGTAAGAAAAAAATTATTTGACCAGTAATAAATCAATAATAAGTAAATCAAGTGTAAATTTCAAAAGTTCATTCAATTTTTTTTTTTTTTAATATCAAGAAATTCAATGAAGTTTGAATAACGATAAGACCTATTTGTTAGACGGAAGCAAACCTTAGGAGTATAACTGTAATTTTTCAAACCCCATCGGGGTTTACGTGTAATTACACTAAACTTGAAGAGGGGAGAGTGTAATTATCCTTAATTCATATTTACCTAATTAATATAATTATATCAAGGAATGTAAGGAGCAATACCTCTGAAAAAGAGCTGAAAAGCATCTTAGAGGCAAAAATGAAAACAGGACCTTTTAGATGGCATGAACATCTTGCTATGAGTTCCTTCAAAATAAAAGTTTATTTCAAGGAATAGTTCTCACACAAAAATTTGAATCTCATAAAGCATTTGAAAAAGAGCTTTTCATCTACCAATGTAGCAAGAACAAAACTTAACTGCCATTCTGTGTTGCTGGAATCCTACTCTTGATTAGCTGTTCCAAATAGGATGTAATGTTTTAGCAAACTATAAATAGAAGGAACGATATAGAAACAACAAAAAGATAATCAAGCTAGCATCATATGAATTCAAATTATATGTCATATATCAACCAAATGTGCCCGGGCCTTTATTGCCGCCCGTGCTACAGAATCAGAAGGTTCAGTTGCTGCCATTTTGAAAGGATTAAGAAGCACCCAAGTAATGTCTAAACCCCATGATTTAAAAGTATCATAGATTATACAAAATATCCGGTTATTAGATTCCACAAAATAACATTCCAAGTCATCTAAATTAGCAATATATCAATGCAGATGATTTTAGAGAAAGACAGATGAAGCCACTATAAATTAGTAGTGCATGAGTGTAGTTGATGACACAAGAGAAATTATACGTTGCTATTAACTAAACCAACCTTGTAAAAGTACTTCTTTCTCAGTTTGATAGCTGACTGTACGCATCTCTTCACTCTGATCTCCAACATATTATCATTACATATCTGCATCATATTTTAGAAGTTGTGATGTGAGTGAGTGAGTGAGTGAGTGTGTGTCATTTTTGGAGTGTTTGGCATTAATGTATTGACAAAATTGAGACACAATGCTATACCATACTCATGAATAAGTTGAAAATGATGGCTTAACTTCATGTATTAATATAAAACTGAAAGGTCAAATAAGACTTCCAGACCAAATAATCACACAGTAAACAAAACATAATGCACTTACCTTAATTAGATCTTCAACTGAACATGTTTCTCGAATAATCTTCTGACGGTTCATAATGAGAATGGCGGCTACACAAAAAACAGGCAATTCATCATCACCATTTCTTATCAACGATGCAATTGTCGGAATCTGCAAATGGTTATTCCTTGACCAAAAAGATTTTGCCAAGCCACAATATGGCCTAGTTGAAGTGAATTCCGTTCCTGTGGCTTTGATAGAGGGTCTGATAATTCCACATTTTGATGGAAAACCAGCTTTAAGATTGCCAGTTTTAGTAATAATGCTTTCTTCTCTGGATTTGGCCTCTATTTGTTTAGGCAATTGTACAACCAATAATTCTGGGCAGTTCTCGTCTAAAAGACAGGTCAAAGATACATCAAAATCAGCTGCCCAAATCATCTGTAAAGATAAAAAAATAAAATGAAAAGGTGAACAAGTTTGGTTAGCACTGACTATAAAGAAAATATACTGTTAAAGCAATTAAAATATAAAATGATTAGCACTAACCTCCCACATACAGAGAGTTTCACTGAATGATAATTCCCTACGAAAGAGTACGAGCAACATGCGGAAGGCGAAGTGAAGACTTTCAGCACCAACGTAGGATAAGTGAGAAAACATATCCTTGTCAGTAAGTTCTAATATATGAGATAGTGCTTGCAATTGCTTCATGACACCAGTTAGGCCCTCCATCTTAAAATTATCACGCTGAATAGTCGTACATATTATATTAAGTAAATTAAGGAGACACAAGAATAAAAGAATGTCAGTTGAACAAATATATTGATATACCTACCATTCTCCTTAAAAGCATAACAAAGCACCAGAAAGCATCAGCATTATCCTCAAAAAGAATAATAAAAGGGGACAACAAATCGCTCATGCCTACAAATCATATAGAATATGACATCAGTGTCAATATTCTTCAATAAAATCAAAATATTTGTAATGATTAGAAGAAATTAAGTCTAATAAGAAAGAAAATGCACAAACCTTGACAATATCCTATTGTAGGATCAACCCAGGCATAAATGGCAAGAATATCTGACATTCGAGCCAAATTTCTTGTGTCTTCATAAAACTCAAGATGTGTATCTGTTCTGACTACATCAACAGCTGCAAAAACAACAAAATCTTAATCTTGGTCGCAGCAAATGGTAAAGTTGCCGTGTTTTGTTGAGAAAAACATTTTCTGTAAAAAAAGAAACACTTGTTTACCTATCCGTTGAAATGTCCAAAGCCAATCAGTCACTTTGTCATCACCGGCAACTTCCAAAGACATTGTTGTATGTATGGTTGGAGTTTCGGGTGCATCAGATACTCTAAGCTTGTTGATCGCTTCTCTTTCACATTCTTGATTACTTGACCGAGAATAGGTCTTTTGCATATTAGGATAAATAACTTCTCTTTTATATTTAGCAAATTTTGTGACATCCCTAGATTGAGAGCTATTTGATTCATTCATGTGTCCATTATTGTTGTTATTTCGAACACCATGCATATGAGCATCTTTATATCGCAACTTAGAAGACCTGTCCTTCTGTATTCTAAGTTCTTCTATATCTTTGTTATCCTTTTCCCACAAATGTATAACAGGTGGAGTAGAGACATCCATATAACTTTCTTTTTCATACTTTGCCTCATATGGTCCATGTGCAGTTGTGGAGTTACAGTTGTATGGAATAGTAGAAGATAGAAGACGACAGGAACCATATGGCCTCTTTGTGGTGCTTCTTCTTACATTTATAGGGTCACCAAAATCACAAGATTGTCCCTTTCGGCAAAAGTACGATTTCTTTGAATGCTTGCCATCCGATACACATTTATCTTCTATTTTCTTACTATTGACTTTAGAAATTCGTCCGTTTTGGGCTTCAGCATCCCTTCTCCTGTCATATTTGAATTTTGTCCTCATGTCCATGACTTTAAAACCTACAACATCCGCTAGAGAGCCGGTTCCAATGCTTGACTCCATCATCTGACATTGTTTGACGAGGTCACTATAGCGCTCCCTGAAAAATGATTTATACTTTTTTCAATTTGAACAAATTCAGGCATTGGAAAAAGAAAGGTATGCATTGTCAATCATATACACAAGATTTATAAAATTTATGGACAAATGATAAAATGATAAAGCTAACTAAGTAATTACGTATAATAGCGTTCCAAATATAATTTTTCTGATCTAAAAAAATTGCCTTAATCTGGCGAGGTAACAATTTTGTTTGATGCTTGCCAATTACGAAATTAAGATGATAATAGGTGGTGGTTTAATACAATACTAGAAAAGTCAACAAGGAGAAGATATAAGACCTCCTTTTTCTCAAAGCCTCAAACTCTGTTACCCTTTCCAGTATCCCCATTCATAACATTTTTCAGTATGCTTACGATCTCTCACTATTACATCACCAACATTAACGGCAAGCACCATTTGCAAATGCATAGAATCACCCTTGTCACCACATCAAGACTCTAGAGCAACATCAAATATGCATAGTCATAACAGAAAACCTTATGTTGCAGCTCTAACTCAGCAATTAAGGCATTTTGTATAAATTTGATGTTGCTCTAGCGTTAGTGAGTCAGTCACTTTGGATATTGCTAAGATAGCTCTGCTTCCCTTGGCCTAGGATTGTGGTGTTTGTATTTATTAGAAAGTAAGCCTACAGCCAACAATCTCTATGATCAAATTCTTTCTACTCTAACTGTCTAAGTAATTAAATCAGTAAATTATATGTAACATACTATTTATAACCAATGCTCAATAGGCGTAGCATGTGGTTTGTCCCTAATACACCACAATCTGTTTCCGCTTTTGGTTAAATGAAAAGATAAAGAAATATAATAAATAGCATGTTTTACATTTTCTTCCCTCTTAATATTATCTTGATCTTGCATTTTGTTGTACTTTAAGGACAAGATTCCAGGTCAATCATAATTTATGCTTCCATAAATTCGATCAAGGTTCTCAGCAAATAGATCAATTAGTTGAGAAGAAGTGCATAGAACTGATATTACCTCCTAGCAATCCTTAATTGCCTCCTGTATACAGTGGTGCTGTTTAAAGCATAACAACCCAGAAGAAATTCCCAGACTTCTTGCCTTATGGATGGATCTACACCCTGTCACGCAAAAGAGATGCTTTCTAATGGTGATAGGTCATGATGTAAAAGAGTTTGAGGTGATGGAACTATATGAGACATCATGTCATGAGCTTCAGATAAACTAACAAATTATACAGTTTTCAGCATTGCAGCAGAAGATTAACCAAGATTCACAAATGAGCCCTTCACATGATTGATAACAGACAACTAAGGGGCTGACTGAGAAGATCAGGATTCATAAATGCAACACTAGCATTGATTTATGTGACAGGTCCAAGAACATCCAGTAAGTTCACATCAGGATATAAGACATTTCCTTAGTGTTAAATGTCATAATCGATCCTTTGTAGGAGTGAATATTAAAGTCAAACGTGTATGACTTGAAATACAAAATTATTTTGTTCATTTATGTGTGTAGAGATTTATTGTTCTCGAAATATGACACTCAATTCCAGTTATAGGCTGCCCCCATGTTGAATAAGTCATGGATTTGAGTAATCTTTCTGAGGTATTTCAAGTGCCCAGTTATATATTATAGAACAGAATTGGACCATGACCTAAGTTACTTGGAATTTAAGAGCCTTACATAAGATTTGACCAACAAATCCTATCACATCATTTTGAAGAAACCCAAATGGATTTTTTTTTTATTAATTCCATTATTTAGAAAATAGGAACTTAGTTCATAACACCCTTTTTTTTTTTTATTTAATCACAATTTTCTCCATTAGGGGTATAAAATTTTCAGTTTCAAATTGGATTTACCATAAGTTGTGAGATGGATACTGATGGTTCTAATTCGAGCTTTATATAAGGACAATAAAGAGTTCAGATAGTAGTAATCAAGAATTAGGCTTGATATCCTTACATCCATTCCATTTTTTCCACAATATGTTAACTATATGGCATGATCATAAATGAACATAAGGTAGTTAAAAATATATTGCAAAAACACTTACACCTAGAGTAATCAATTTGAGCACTTTCTGAAAACTCGAAATCTTTCCGTCATTGTCAAAGGTAGCTTGCCACTTGTCTGGTTTAAGCATCTTGCTTTCCTGTCAAGAAAAAAGGGGAAAAGATTACATGAATATGACAATAATCATCACTACATTTCACTAGATTTAAACTATAAAAAGATCAAATACCAATATTTTATGTCTCCAGTGAAGTCATAATATGCTGGCAATCGTAAGAGCTTCGCATTGTATTTCAATAACATTTTCTCTTTTTTGGCATTTGAATTTCCCAACCACTTATCTTTGTGACTATTACCAAATGGACCTTATAACTATAGTTGAAGACCAATATGCAAAAGAAATAATAGAAAATGAAAACATTTTTCCTGAAATATGTTGAAAACTCGGACTACTAAAAGGTGATTGGAGATCCATGAACCTTGTATCCCAAGTAAAATTGTTCTACAAATGTCAAAATGCAATGACCAAATACATATACATTACCCTTCTTTTTATTATGTTTCAAGACAAAATCATAACTAATGATTAACTCAATGTAAAATTGGTATTTGATGCAACAGTCTAAAAGAATGTGGTTATCTTATAGAAAGATCTAACATAATAAATAACTAGGAGAAGAAAGTTAGTCATACTACAAAAAATGTCCCTTGTCTTCTCCACTAAAGAAACTTCAATGTATACTTTAATGGGAATTCAAATTATTAAGGGTCAATCTCTTCACTCGAATTTATACTGGTTGCAAGAGTTAAAATAAGCTTTTATCAACTTATTGTTGAAAATAAATTGAAAAAAAGTTTTTTTTTTATTTGCAACTGCTTAAATTAAGCTTATTGTTGAAAAAAGGTAATTTTCATTTGCAACTGCTTAAATTAAGTTGATTTAATATAAAAGTTATAAACAGCTCCCTACCAACTTCCATATCTTATTGGAAAAACTGTAAGTACTAAATTGTTTTATCAATCACTCCAACTTCAATTTTTTTTTCGCTTTTCACTTTTGTTTTCAAACACTTTTAATTTTTGCTACTATTACTCAACTTACATTTCTGCAACTTATTTCCAACCAAAAAGAAAGAAAGAAAAAATGGCAGAAGCTATTGCAAACACCTCTTAAGTTAGTAAGTGGATATATTTACAGTAATTAGTTTGTCTTACTTTAACTGATTTCTAGATCACAGTGTAACTTGCTCAATCAAAAAATTAATGTGTTATTATTTACTCAATTTATCTGTATGCTCAAAATCACAATTAACTCAATGCTCAAAAGAGATGATTCAATCTCAAGTAAACTACCTCTGTAGGTTGAGATGTGATTCATTACTTAGCATAGGAAAGTTACATATATCAGGCGAAGAAGGACCCAATCGTATAATGAAACATAATTAAAAAATAAAGTTACACAAGATAGCTAGTAATGTTGTCTATTTCACATGTTTATGCAAGCATCAACAACCAAAATGTGATTCTCCCCTTCCCCAGAGACAAAAAGTACACATATAACACTTGAATCAGAACACATGAAACAGATTAGGAGAAAACACGATGGAAGAAAAAGTGTTGAGAACTCTTACATCTATTGCAATCTTTCTGGGTGATTGATGAAGACAAGGCTCCCCAATATTGCGCATAGTCGAACTCTCTTTCTGAAAACTCATCGCACTCCCCTTTCCACATTTCCATTGTTTCTTGTTGTCGCCAAAAGGCATCAATGAAACCCCTCTCTCCCTTTGTCTATACGTTCATCTAACTCTTTATCTTCTAACTCTCTACAGTCATCATCCATCAATCAAGAATAACTAAACAAACGAAATGAAACACCACAGAACCTTGCAAACAATCAACAAGCAAACGATGCAGGATCAAGTAATTTATCATGCTCAACTGTTCCCCAACAGAAAAATCGGACATAATTTCAAGACCAACAAAAAATATAACCAAAATTTACATATACATAATTATAAAAAAAAAAATTATACATATCGGAAATTCCATTAATCCATATTGTTTGAGCTTTCAAGAAAAACAATCATTCCCAACAAATTATTACATAATAGAAAAGACAAATCATTTCACAAGATTAATGCGCGTACTTCATGTAAAAACAAAAAACAGAGAGAGTAAAACAGAAAGCTGAGAATCGTACCTTAAGAACGCAATCAGAGAAAAGGAAAGATGTTTGAAGAATGGAGATCGAAGCTGGGCATATGACCTGAGGCGCCATTACCACACAAATACCTTTTCTTGTTTCTTGTTTCTTCCTTTGATCTTTCTGTTTTGGTTTTTGTCTTTTTTCATTCCTTTTTCTCTTACAATATCTGTTTTCTTTTTGTTATGTCATTTTTCCCTTGAATATATTATTATCATATTTTAAAATTCAATATTTTTAATATATTATTTTGTATATACTTTTTATTTGCAAATATTTTAAATAATTTAAAAAAAATTATACACACACATAAAATATATCGTTAATGGTATTTGTTATGGATCGACTTTCTATATTTTTCTCATTTTTTGTTTCTTTTGATAAATTGTTGGCTTTTTTATACTTGGAGTTATGTTTCAAAATTTTAATTTAAGTAGTTACATTTCAACACTATAGAAATATGAAAAAGATTTCCTTTTATATATTTCCTAAAGTTATCAATGATTTATATTTGAGAGAAAGATTTGAAAAAAAAATTCAAATAACTTTATATTAAAAGAATTAGAAATCCATCCATGTTCAATAAAATATAAAATTATCTTAATAAATTTAAAGAACATATTATAAAAATTTTGAAATCCGTAATTCGACACCCATTAATTAATCATAAGTCGGATCATCAATATTATTAGATGGATCAAGAGTGACATGTTCACGTCGTACAATAAAATGGGAATGGATAGCAATGAGCATATGGAGGCATGGCATTATTTAAATAAGATGAGTAGACAGTTCCATGATTCATGAAAGTTTTAGTTGAAGATAATAAGATGGTGTTTGTTTTCCTTCTTTTTCTTTTTGTGTCCTTTTTAGTTCAAATAATTAAAATCAACTTTTTAGTTCAAATAATTAAAGTCAACTTTTTAGTTCAAAATAATTAAACTCAAGAATGGCCTTTACTTAAAATTTTCAACTTTAACTCATTTCTAGAACACAAAATCAATAAATTGATGTGTTATTGTTTACTCAATTTATATTTGTAGTATTCATTACATAGCATAGGAGAATTACATATGCAGTCAGGGGGAGGATTTCAACAAATTAAAACATTTTCTTGTGGAATATTTGGGACATGTCCACATCAACATTGGACATTGGCTATACATACATCTCAATGCAATACATTAATCCAAATAAAAGTTTCGCTTTCTAACTTACGCATTATAATTAAAATTTAGAAATCTTTGTACAACATGTCTTATCATAGCGATATTTATATTTACATGCAAAATAAATATTAATATTTTATTTTTTTAATTTAATTAGTAGCAAAATTAAACGCACAAATTTGAAAACGAAAGGCCTCACCCCATATATTATTATTTTTATGTTTCAAAACGTTCTGTCATGAAGCATTCAGTCCACTGAGAGAGAGTGCGACATGCATGGATTACTCCTCTTCTACTTGCTTAAATTCACAATCAACCCATTGTTGATTCAATCTCAGGTAAATTACCGCTGGAGGTTGAGAGCTGATTCATTACTTAGCATAGGAAAGTTACATATATCGGGCGAAGAAGCAAAAACTAAAGTTAAGAATCAAGATAGCTAGTAATGTTGTCTATTTCACATGTTTATGCAAACATCAACAATCAAAATGTGATTCTCCCCTTCCCAAAGACAAAAATTACACACTATATAGCTAAAAGTCAATTGGGGTAAATATAATTTTTTTTTTGTTAATATTAGCAAATTCAATAAATTTTAACTACCTAAGGACTTATATTTTATATAATTTTCAAACTACAGAAGATTTAGGTATAATTACACCAAATTTTAAGGGAGCGGAATGTAATTATCCCAAGTTAAAACATTAGATGTGGATTTTGAAACTCTTAAGACCCCGAGAAATATGTCAAAATTGCAAAGCTCGGCAAAGGTAAATACAACTAATCTTAATTTTTAGGAGTAAATTTTTAGCAAATAACATAATATAGTATAGATTATTTAGTATAAAATTTACTCTTTCTCACATCTTGTCACTCTTTATCTCTTAGTTCAGCAGCAAACACGGCTGATAATAAATGGAAATCGTGGAAAATCTGACCACTGAAAAAGGGTGGAGCAACTAAGATGGGCAAATAATAAGATTTTCTTCTGCCATATTTATATATAAGTTCATTTGATCATGACCCTAAATATTTATATTCATTTGAACACACAATGAACAGAACATATAATTCTTTTCCCATGCTGCCCCGATGTAGTGATAATCATTACAACGTGGTCGCAAAAAGGTAAGGGTGTATTTGGTCATAATTCTTTTTCAATGCCGGCCCGACGTTACTCTCTCCATAGATATGTTAAAGAATTCATCCTACTGTCACTTCACATCTTCCTTCCTGATAATCAGTTCCTGTTCAAATCTTTTTCTCCTCCAAGCCTTCAATTGTTAGAATCAATCTCCTTCCTGATAATCAGTTCCTGTCCAAATCTTTTTCTCCTCCAAGCCTTCAATTGTTAGTAATGGCAAGCAACGCATATACGCGATTCCATGCACAGTTCAATGCTACTCCATTCACTGCAACACTTGACGTTTTTTTGGCCTTTCCCATGTGCTCTTTTTCGGGTACATACCCAGCTGTTTTCACCACGGTCTCTCATCTTGTCCACCTCTTCCACCTCCTCTACACCAATGTTTTTCATCAGGGCTCTTCCTTGGTCATTCCTGTACTATTGGCGTTCCTCCAGCTGAAGTATCAGGGCAATCAAGAAAATCCGTTCGCAACTCACCCCAAGACGACGGGACTTGCGGTTTCCGCTTTTCTTTTGTACTACTTAGCCTACCGCGTGCAGCTGCGGCCTTGGGCTCGTCGTTTTTCGCCTGCCTGTGTTGGTGTTCTTCGGCATTGCATGGAGGGGTTTGTCGACCTGTCAATGGTATCCATGGCATCGCTTCTCTTTGCTGATTCCATTAGGCCTTTTCTGTATGTGTTGTTTCTTTGGCTGCCAGCAGGTGAGCTCCTGTATTGGCTGTACCTCAAGTTGTTTGTGGAGGGAAACGATGAATTTGAGGTTTACACACGGCAGATTCGAGTCATTCGACGGTTCTTCCGGAATTTGTGTGGGATTACTGTTGGTTCTTCTTCGAACCCGCTATATATACTCCCCAGGTGAATCTCAAACAGAAGTTTTATGATTAATTAATTTGAAAGAATTTACTAAAATCTTTCATGTAAGTATAGCAATTAAGTCTTTAGTTTTTTTAAAAAGTTTATTATTAAGTTTATATATCATCTTATTTTTAGAGTTAATAAAATCTTTTTCTAAAACATTTACAAAGCACTTTCTAATATTTTAAAGAGTTATAAGTTCACATCACGCTTGAACACTGTCTTAGTCTAATGGTTAAGTTAGAGATTTCATAATTGAGTTCGAGTCTCATATGATTAATTATGTGTATTTGTATCATTTCTTATGAGTTTATTGGAATCGGTTCCATTATATAGTCCATTGTATTGATGTATTTATCAATGTATGTGGTTAAATATTGAGATATCGATATAATCATATACTTCTTCAAAAAACAAAAGCAATGGTGAAAATTGAGATTTGATGTAATTATGTACTTACCACTCAAAAAAGAAAAAAAGACAATAAAAAGTCATATGGTTGTCAAAGGTAAATTATTATGTTAATTAATTTTGAAGTTATGATTGATTATCCAGACATCTGAAGTCATGAAAATCAGTAATCTATAGATTCTTATATTCGTAGGGCTCTTTCTGGCTCCTTTTATTATAATAAATTCAAATATTATAATGATCAGTAATTAATTAAATTTTGAAACCTTTCATTATTATAGAGTGATTCACCCTTCCCTCTTTGGATCACTTCTAGTCAACCGAATCCTTTAGTCAATAAAAACAATAGGAGACAAAATGAAAGTTCGGGGAAAAAGAGACAAAATTAATCTTGAGTTGGCTTAATTGCTTTTGGGCTAGCACAATTAAATTAATTTAATTTGATTCGATTTAATTAGTTAATTGAGTGATTTAATTAATACAATTGGGTTTTTTAGTTTATTTAATTAGATTAAATTAAGCTAATGGGTTTTTGTCGGGTTTTAAAATAATTAGGACAATTTTAATTATCGATTGCAAATTTATTGAGCTTTAATTAATTTAATGGTTAAATTAAAATAAGTTCGAGGCAATTTAAATAGAGCCGTAGCTGATTTTGAAGAAAACATGATAAAGAGGAGTTGAGACTCCTCATGGTGGAGGAGATTGAGGCCGAGTTGGTCTCTTGGGGAGCTCCACTCGGCCATAAGAGGTTTATATACATTAAGTGTGTATTACTTTTATAACTATACAATTCGTCTTTGATATAATTAATTTTTGAAGAATAAGATTTTTGTCTCATCTCTCTCCTCTAGCAAGAATCATTCCCTTCTTCTCTCCCAACTCTCCATACAAATTCTTTGTAAGAATAATTAGGTGGCCCAAATTACTAAGGCCCGGTTCATCCCTCTTGAAAGGCTGGTCCCTTTTAAAGTTGTATAATTCAAATGTTGTTATCCACTTTCCTTGCCCAACCATCCACCTAACCCGTTTTTACCTGGTTTGATCATATATCTATTTACCCCCTCATTTCTCTGTGTCAAACCCTAATTCTCTTGATTCTCTCTCTCGCCTCTTTTCCTCTCGTTCCCTGCCTTTTGATTTTTTCCCTCTTCGATCTTGTGTTATAACCTTTGTAGTTGATCTTGTGCTTTTGTGGCCTCGGTTAACTTGCCTTAGTTGTTGTTCCTAATAGCCTTATTGGCTTAAGGGTGATCGAGTAACCGAGTGTTTGGGTTGCTGATCTTAGTGGCCTTTTGGGTTTCCCTTTTTGGATCTGATTTTTGAGCCTTCTTTTGTTCTTTGTAATATTTTAACTGCTGTATTCTTTTGTTCAGATCTATAACTTGTCAGTATTCCGTAAAGGTTTTTAATTTAAGGGTTTCAAACTCATTTTTTATTTCTGTAATAGTTTTGGTAGGTTCTTTACATGGGTATGATCTTGAAGTTTGATACCCAATGGTGGTATCAGAGCTACTGTCCCCTGGTATGTTCGTTCTTTTCAGCAGTTTTAATTTTTTAATTTGTTAAATTTTCTTCTATTCAAACCTAGACCAAACCCTTGCTATTTCCTTCACCTGCCCGAACCCTTGAGACTGCGGGTATCTGGCTTGAGTAATAGTTAAGGCACCCTCTTTATCTACAGTTATTTTTACTTTGATGAATTCTTCTGCTTGCTTATTATTCTATATTTGAGATTATTTTCTGTATAAATATGGCTGGGTATTATTAATTTTTGCTACTATTGCAAACAGCTCTTAAGTGGGTCAGTGGATATATTTACAGTAATTAGTTTGTCTTACTTTAACTGATTTCTAAAACACACTGAAACTTTGCTCAATCAACAAATTAATGTGTTATTATTTACTCAATTTATATTTGTTTGCTCAAAATCACAATTAACTCAATGCTCAAAACATGATTGAATATTAAGTAAACTGCCGCTGTAGGTTGAGACGTGATTCATTACTTAGCATAGGAAAGTTACGTATATCAGGCGAAGAAGGACCCAACCCTATAATCAAACATAACTAAAAACTAAAGTTGTACAAGTTTTTATCCATTTTTTTTTATTTTAACAATTATCTAACAATTAGTTCAATTCGTTAGGTTTCCATTCATTTTTTTTTTGTGAACTAACCAAAATATTCTTGTGGACTATAAATTATAATTTTACTTATTTTTAAAATTTTTAAACTTATTTTACGAACTAAGTGGGTAATTTATTCAAGACTTTTTTTACTTGGGCTTATTTTTCACATTTCAACTCTATAGAATATCTAAATTATTTCCTTTTATATATTTCCTAAAGTTATCAATGTTTTAGATTTGAGTGGAAGATTTGAAAAAAAAAAATATTTCAAATGTCTTTATATTAAAAGAATAAAAAATTTATCAGTGTTTAACAAAATATCATTCAAATTAGACTTAAAAAATTTTGAATTTCTCAAATTAAAAATTATCCTGATAAATTTAAAAAATTTGTTATTAAGAATTTGAAATTCGTACTACTAAATTCATCAATTTAAATATAGCTTAATCTCATTTATGAATTCCCTTTTCAACTTCACACTTCAATTTTTATTTTTATTTTTATTTTTTTTTACTTTCTAAGATTGTTTTCATTGAAATAATGCAAGTTTTATCAAGCATATTTTTAAACTAGGGAAGATATTTTATGGATTAAATATAATTTACCTCAAATTACCCCCTTTATTTTGAAAAATAAAGTAAATTACCTTCATGTCAACAGTTTTTTTCTTCATTTTTCAAAATTTAGAAGGTATTTACATTTTTTTTTTATGTTAGAGAGTAAAATACTCTTTTCTCATTATAAGAAGAGTGTAAATTGATTTTACGTAAAAATTTACCATCCAAATTATACACATTTTTGTATTTTAACACTTAAATATTTCTTTTTGTTTTTTGTAATTCTTTCTTCTATGTACTATATAAGGACACCTTTATTTTGGGGTAATATG
>NC_026147.1:18696379-18700663 GCF_000512975.1 Sesamum indicum
TTTTGTACTCAAAGTATACTTTTTTTTTTTTTTTTCAGTTTTAGTATCCCAGGTTTTCAAGTCATTAGACTTGGTATTTTAAAATTTTTAATTTTCTTCCATTTGAGTATCCTTCATTAGGTTGATTATTAAAACAAACGATCAATCCAATTTTGGATGAAAACTTAGGTGAGATATTGTCTATATAAGGACATATTTGGCTGTCATTTTAGTCAACATACCAAATATTTTAATTTTAATTTTAATTTTATTATTGAGGACAATATAATATAAAAAAATTAACCCAATTTCTATTAAGAAAACTACTAAAATCTAATGCAGTATAATGATAACATATTATCCTAGTTAGTTTCTTCTGTATTCCAAATAAAAAAACATATCTCTATTTTGAACACTATGACTGGATTTTTGAAAAGAAAAAAAAAAACCCTCGCAACCCACTTTCCTCCTCTCCCTATCTTCTTTTATACCCCGTATTAAAATTTATCATTGCCTCACAACCTCATATACAAAAGCTACTGATAACTTTTTTAATGCATTAACTGTTAAAAATTAAAAACTTTGTACAATATATTTTACTGTAGCGATATTTTCAACACACACTTATTTATCTCTATCTATCTCTAAAACACAAAACAAAATATTCAAACCACAAATCCAAACACTATGTATTTGTATTGTCAATTGAACTTTCATCTTGCCAGTAGTGGTAGATAAATTGCAGTCATATCATGTTGTTTATAATTTATAAAAAAATTTAAAATGCTATATTTTATATTTGCATGGGCATTTATCCATATCTAGGACAAAATTAATCTCCATTAACTAACTTAAGTCTTGGACATGGTTGGTTGGTTTGTGAAGTTAGCCTTTGTTTTTCTGGCAAGAAATGTAGGAAAAGGGCGTGGCAAACTTGCCCTATCATAAAACAGAACCGACCCCGCTCATTTAAGTATAGAAGCCAACGTTCCCATCCATCCCTTCTCCAACATATCCATCCATGCAAATATTCAAATTTTGGACATTCTTTTTCCGCATGTTTTTCTCTCTCCATAAATATGTTAAAGAATTCAACCTACTGTCACTTTAAATCTTCCAAACAGCACCGATCATCAGTTCCTGTTAAAATCTTCTTCTCCTTCACAACTTCAATTGTTAATAATGGCAAGCAACGCATATACGCGATTCCATGCACAGTTCAATGCTGCTCCATTCGTTTTTTCGGCCTTTCCCATGTACTCTTTTCCGGGTACATACCCAGCTGTTTTCACCACGGTCTCTCATCTTGTCGTCCTCTTCCACCACCTCTACACCAATGTTTTTCATCAGGGCTTTTCTTTGGTCATTCCTGTACTATTGGCGTTCCTGCAGCTGAAGTATCAGGGCAATCAAGAAACTCCATTCTCAACTCACCCCAAGAAGACAGGACTTGCGGTTTCCGATTTTCTTTTGCACTACTTAGCCTACCGCGTGCAGCTGCGGCATTGGGCTCGTCGTTTTTCGCCTGCCTGTGTTGGTGTTCTTCGGCATTGCATGGAGGGGTTTGTTGACCTGTCAATGGCATCCATGGCATCGCTTCTCTTTGCTGATTCCATTAGGCCTTTGTATGTGTTGTTTCTTTGGCTGCCAGCAGGTGAGCACCTGTATTGGCTGTACCTCAAGTTGTTTGTGGAGGGAAACGATGAATTTGAGGTTTACACACGGCTGATTCGAGTCATTCGACGGTTCTTCAGGAATTTGTATGGGATTACTGTTGGTTCTTCTTCGAACCCGCTATATACACTCCCCAGGTGAATCTCAAACGGAAGCTTATAATTAATTAATTTGAAAGAATTTACTAAAATCTTTCATGTAAGTATAGCAAGTCTTTAGTTTTCTTAAAAAGTTTATTATTAAGTTTATATATCATCTTATTTTTAGAGTTAATAAAATTTTTTTCTAAAAAATTTACAAAGCACTTTGTAATATTTTAAAGAGTTTATAAGTTCACCTCACACTTGAACACTGTTTTAGTCTAATGGTTATGGTAAAGATTCCATGATTGAGCTTGATGACATGGTTTCGACTCCAATTTGATTAATTATGTGTATTTGTATCATTTTCTGTGAGTTTATTAAAGCTGGTTCCATTATATTCTCCGTTGTTTGATGTATTTATCGATATATTTGGTTAAATATTGAGATATTGATCCAATCATATACTTATTTAAAAACAAAAGCAACAATGAATATGGAGATTTGATGTAATTATTTACTTACCTCTGAAAACAAAAAAGACAACAAAAAGTCATATGATTGTCAAAGGTAAAACACGTCTCGGTATATTTTTATTATAGTTATTTAATTAAATTATATTTATATAATTTATGTATTTATTATTAATAAAAAAATAATTAACTTGGAATCATTCGCCCTAGGCTAACTTTTTAAATAGGATCACTAGACCTCATACAATAAAATTGGAATTGATAGCATGAGCATATGGAGCCATGGCATTATTTAAATAAGATCACTAGACATTTGGAACTTTTCAGGGGCAATTTAATCTTTTTCAGACAATTAGGGTTTTCCCATCAATATAGATGGTGTTGCCAAAACTTGTCCATTCTGTAACCCTAAGTCAATATCTTTGATCACTCATCAATTTTTTAGTTCAAAATAATAAAAATTAAGAATGGCTTTATTCATCGAATCAGTCAAACCTATTGCTCAACTAATCACGCGTATTATTCAAAATAAGTTGAATTTTTTTTTATTTGCAACTGTTTAAATTAAGTTTATTTAATATAAAAATTATAAACAGCTCCCCACCAATTATTCGAAACATTATAAGTACTAAATTGTTTTATCAAACACTTCAATTTTCGATTTTTTTTTCACTTTTCACGTCTGTTCTCAAACAGAAAGTATCTCTATTTTCAGAACATTGTAAAAAGTATCTCTATTTTCAGAACATTATGACTGAATTTTTATGGAAAAAAAAAAAAAGCCGCTCTCAAACCACTTCCCTCCTCTCCCTCTCTTCTTTTGTACTATTACTAGACACCGTGAGCGCATAATTTTATTAATATTTTTATTTTATTAAAGTAGAAAATTAATTTATTTCTATATATTAAAATTGATCATTGCCATACAACCTCACATACAAAAGTTACTGATAACTTTTTTAATGCATTAATTGTTAATAATTAAAAATTAAAAACTTTGTACAACATATCTTATAGTAGCGATATTTATATTTGCATGCAAAATAAATATTAATTTAATCAATAATATAATTTAACAAAAATGAATAAATTTAATTTGTGAGTGTAGTAATTGCATGGAATTAATTTTCTTAAGGGACGATTGAATAATTAATTCAATATGAGTTGAGAAAGTTAAATAAGTTCTATCAATGAAAGGACATATTTGTTTAAAAAATTTAGTGTAAATGATATGAGAACTACTCATATGTATATAGGATTATGATTTTCCATTTATGCATATCTAGGATTAAATTAAGGTGCGTTCTCCATTAATTAACTTAAGTCTTGGACATGAATGGTTGGTTAGTTGGTTTCAATAAATATTATTTTAGGAATCTTTGGTCTTTAAAATATATATATATATATATATTATTTTAAATTAGATATTTAATTCGATATTAATTTCAATAGTTAAATTTGTAAAAAATTTCAGTTATATAGTACATCGATTAATATAAATTATATTTAATAAAGATACTAATTAAATAATATAATTATACTAACTAATTAATAATTTAGCCTAGATGTGCCTTCTAACGAGAGAATAGATAATGGGGATGCGTGTGTCTATTTCACATGTTTATGCAAACATCAACAATCGAAATGTGATTCTCCCCTTCCCCATAGACAAAAATTACACACTATAATCCTAATTTGCTATAAGTCAATGTCAATCAGGTAAATATAGATTTTATTTTTTGTTAATATTAGCAAATTTAATAAATTTTGACTACTTGGGGATTTATATTTTATATAATTTTCAAACTATAGAGGATTTATATGTAATTACATCAATTTTCAAGGAAGGAGAATGTAATTATCCCAAATTAAAACATTAGATGTGGATTGTGAAACTCTAAGACCCTGAGAAATATGTCAAAATTGCAAAGCTCAGCGAAGGTAAATACAACTAATCTTAATTTTTAGGAGTAAATTTTTAGCAAATATTTTGTCAAACTCATCAAATTGGTACCAATTAAATATAAATATATAATATAATATAGTGTAACATCAAATATGCTACATTATATAAAATT
>NC_026147.1:18700673-18729012 GCF_000512975.1 Sesamum indicum
TCTTGTCACTCTTTTCTCTTAGTTCAGAAGCAAACAACGCAACGAAGCCTGAATGGAAATCGTGGAATCTAGAAGGGCCACTCTAGAAGGGCAAGATGACATCGGGCATAATTATATATAATTTCATTTGATCATGTTGCTAAAAAAATAAAGGTTGTACGCGAACACAAATTTTGGTCGTAGGTCTGTTCCCATGCTGCCCCGATGTAGTGATAATCATTACAACGTGGTCGCAAAAAGGTAACGGTGTATTTGGTCAATTCTTTTTCAATGCCGCCCCGATTGTACTCTCTCCATAGATATGTTAAAGAATTCATCCTACTGTCACTTCACATCTTCAAATCAGTTCCTGTTCCTGTTCCTGTTCCTGTTCAAATCTTTTTCTCCTCCAAGCCTTCAACTTTTAGAATCAATCTCCTTCCTGATAATCAGTTCCTGTTCAAATCTTTTTCTCCTCCAAGCCTTCAATTGTTAGAATCAATCTCCTTCCTGATAATCAGTTCCTGTCCAAATCTTTTTCTCCTCCAAGCCTTCAATTGTTAGTAATGGCAAGCAACGCATATACGCGATTCCATGCACAGTTCAATGCTACTCCATTCACTGCAACACTTGACGTTTTTTTGGCCTTTCCCATGTACTCTTTTCCGGGTACATACCCAGCTGTTTTCACCACGGTCTCTCATCTTGTCCACCTCTTCCACCTCCTCTACACCAATGTTTTTCATCAGGGCTCTTCCTTGGTCATTCCTGTACTATTGGCGTTCCTCCAGCTGAAGTATCAGGGCAATCAAGAAAATTCGTTCGCAACTCACCCCAAGACGACGGGACTTGCGGTTTCCGCTTTTCTTTTGTACTACTTAGCCTACCGCGTGCAGCTGCGGCCTTGGGCTTTTCGTTTTTCGCCTGCCTGTGTTGGTGTTCTTCGGCATTGCATGGAGGGGTTTGTTGACCTGTCAATGGCATCCATGGCATCGCTTCTCTTTCCTGATTCCATTAGGCCTTTTCTGTATGTGTTGTTTCTTTGGCTGCCAGCAGGTGAGCTCCTGTATTGGCTGTACCGCAAGTTGTTTGTGGAGGGAAACGATGAATTTGAGGTTTACACGCGGCAGATTCCAGTCATTCGACGGTTCTTGAGGAATTTGTGTGGGATTGGTGTTGGTTCTTCTTCCAACCGGCGATATATACTCCCCAGGTGAATTTAAAACGGAAGCTTTATACTTAATTAGTTTGAAAGAATTTACTAAGATCTTACATATAAGTATAGCAACTCTTTAGTTTTTTTAAAATGTTTATTATTAAGTTTATATATCTTCTTATTTTTAGAGTTAATAAAATCTTTTTCTCTAAAATTTACGAAGCACTTATTAATATTTTAAAGAGTACTACAAGTTCACCTCGCATTGAATACCGTCTTAGCTTAATGGTTAAGATAGAGATTCCATGATTGAGCTCGAGGCAATGAGTTCTAGTCCCATCTTATTAATTATGTATATTTGTATCATTTTTTGTGAGTTTATTGGAATTGGTTCCATTATATTCTTCGTTGTATTAATGTATTTATCGATGTATTTGGTTAAATATTGAGATATTGATCCAATCATATACTTATTCAAAAACAAAACCAACTTTTGAAAATTGAGATTTGATGTAATTATGTACTTATCATTTGAAAAAAAAAAAAAAAGACAATGAAAAGACAAAAAGGGCTTTTTCAGTAAAATTGCTTTTTTTTTTTAAAGAAATTGGATTAAATATGTATTTTTTTAAAAATTATTGTCTTAAATTATAAAATTGAAATTGAAAAGAATTAAAACAGAATTTTTTTATGTGTTAAATAAACTGAAAGTCAAATATGCCTTTATATAAACAACTTCCAGCCTAATTATACCTCCAAAATCGAGTTGGCCGTTAGTTTTAACAGTCAACTTAATGGAGGCCGGAGGGTACTCAAGTGGATGACAACTAAAAACTTTGGGTATTAAGTTTGATGACTTAAAAACTTGAGGTATTAAAAAAAAAATGGGTATATTTTGGGTATGAAAGTTGAAATAATCTCATTCTTCAGTAATTAAACATATATTAGAACCCAATATATTTATTAAAATAAAATATAAAAGGGGCCCACATCAACATTTTCTTGTGCAATATTTGGAACATTCCAAGAGAATGTCCACATCAACATTTGTGACATTTGACATTTGTTATAGCGGTACCCCTTCACCCAACATCCTAGTTGAGAATAACAAGCTCGATGCTGAAAGTGCAGACACGGCTAGCTCTCCACTTTCTAACTACATCCACTAGAATCTAACGCAATATAATAATAACGTATTATCTTTGTTAGTTTTCTTTGTATTTCAAATAAAAAAGTTAACTGATAACTAATTTATTAGTATTTTATTTTATTAAAGTAGAAAATTAATTTCTTTTTTATATATTAAAACTTATCATTGTCTTACAAAAATGATAAATAAACAAAAATGAGTAGATTTAGATTGTGAGTGCAATAATTGCATGGAATTAATTTTCTTAAAGGATATGATTGAATAATTAATTCAATATGAGTTGGGAAGGTAGATAGGCTCTATCAATGGAAGCATATTTTTGACATTTAAAGAATTAATGTAAATGATACGACAACTATCCTTTTGTATCTAGGATTATGATTTTCCGTTTATCCATATCTAGGATTAAATTAATCTCCATTAACTAACTTAAGTCTTGGAGATGAATGGTTGGTTGGTTGGTTGGTTGGTTTCTATAAATATTTTAGGAGTCTTTGGTCTTTAATATATATATATATATATTATTTTTAATGTGATATTTAATTCGATACTAAAATAAATAGTCAACTTCACAAAATATTTAAGTTAAATAGTACATTGATCAATATAAATTACATTTAGTAAAGATACTAATTAAATAATATAATTATACTAGTTAATTAATATTGAGAGTTAAACCTCCCAGCCTCGTCATCATGAGGTAGAACACCATGTCATACATGTTGAGGTCGCAGTCCAGACCGATCATCGTGAGGTCGCACACGAGTTCACGCATCCTGAGGTCATGTTTCCCACTGCACGTCACGAGGTCGCAGATTCTAAAGTCGCTTGTTAGGTGGCGAATATCACAATTGTGATTATCTTAGATACGGGATAAATACTCGCTAACTGCTTTTTCTGTCTTTTATGTAACAAAGTTTGTTAGATTAGTTGGGACGGATGGTCTGTGCATTTCACAAATCACAGACCAAGTATGTTATGGATATTATCCGCGATACACGTCTCAATCAGGCTAAGCTAACCTCCACACCTCTTCCTCAGGGCTTGAAGCTGCATTCCACCAATTGATGAACGGCTTCCTAACCCTGATTCATATCGACGCCTTGTGGGACGCCTACTGTATCTAGGTTTTACTCGCTCGGACATCTAATATTATGTCCAACAGCTCAACCAATTTCTCACATATCCCTGTGACTCACTAGCGTGCCGCTCTTCATGTAGTTCGCAACCTCAAAAGGTGTCCACCAAAAGGACTATTCTTCCCTTTTCATAACTCTTTGGTATTGGCGGCTTACTGCGACGCGGATTGGGCCTCATGCCCAGACTCCAGGCGCTCGCTCACTAGTTTTTGTATATTCTTTGGACCAGCTTTGGTATATTGGAAACTGAAGTGGCTCACGTACATCCTTGTTGATCTTGGCATTACCGCCCCTTTGCCCGTCGATATTTTCTGTGATAACAAGGCGACTCTATACATTTTGGCTAATCCTGTATTCTACGAGCGAACTAAGCACATCGAACTGGACTGTCATTTAATTCGCGATACACAAAGAGGGCTTCATTTCACCTTCGTTTGTAAGAAGCTCGTTGTAGTTTGCTGATTTATTTACTAAGATCCTGCCCATTTCTACCTTCACCACCATGCTTTTCAAGTTGGCCCCTGTTCTCGTTCCAGCCAAGTCTAACTTGTGGGGGGGCTTTTGAGAGTTCGACCTCCCAGCCTCATCATCATCAGGTCGAACACCAGGTCACATATATTGAGGTTGCAGTCCAGACTGGTCATCGTGAGATCGCACACGAGCTCACGCATCCTGAGGTCATGTTTCCAATTGCACGTCACGAGGTCGTTGATACTGAGGTCACTTGCCAGGTCGCAAATATCATAGCTATGGTTATCTTAGATACAGGATAGATACTCTCTAATTGTTTTTTTTTTTTTTTGTCTTTTATGCAACAAAGTTTGTTAGATTAGTTGGGGCGGTTACGCCCATCGTATATTTAATCTCCTTGAACACCTTCATGTGGAGGATGAACATTTTTTTTCAGAAAATAGAGAAGATTATTTTCTCTCTAGAATGGCTTCCTCTTTGCATTTTTACCTTTTTATTATATAAAATTTAAAAATTAATAATTTAACTTATGATTTTTTACCTGAATGTGACTTCTAGCAGGAGAAGAAGGTAATACCAAGTGATACGAGATAAAAAAATGTTTACCACATTTATATATATATCTATATATAGGAGCGAGAGAGATGAAAATAGGAGGTGTGTACACGCCGTGAATTTTCATAACACTTGAAGACTAGAGTAAACATAAGCTGTTACATTGATGGTTTTCAACATAATTACATGGAAAAAGAGCTATAACCGCATTAATTGCTAAGTTACAAAAATGTGGTGCTAGGTATGACATGTAGCACCCCCTTCGCTACAAGAGCTATATTTACATTAGACGTCATACTTATAGTAATCCCTGTGTTTATAAATATAAATACACAAAATAATTTAATCCATATGTATACGTAACCCCAACGTCATAACAAACGTAATCAACCTACAATATCATATATGCACATCAAACACCACAAGTAGTCCATCATAAGTAATCTCCACGCTTACGTTATCTCTATACAACAAAATGTGATTTGTACTCTAACGCAAAGAGGAGAAAACAGCATACTGGCCCGACCTGCCTGAGTATAGCGCATAGACCTATTTTTCAACAGTCAGACACCTCAAAGTCTACTCCTCAAAGAAAATATCAGCAGGGGGATGAACCTGCCACTCAGCAAGTAAATAACCAGCCCTATCTATATATGTATATCAAACACAGCCCAAAAAAGATAAACAAGCAATACGCATGGATTACAATCAATTTAATTCCAACATAATCAGCTTTATTATACCACATGACTATCTCATAATAAGACAATCAACCAAACTCCATTGTTTTCCTAGTTTGCTTACCAGAAGGTGATATTGTGTTTTTCCCATCAACTCATTCTCACCGTTATATAAATTCAAGTGAATCCCCTTGACAGCCGGCTCATCAATTTCATTTCGCATCATAGCTCTTTCAATTCGCATCATAGCTCTTTTATATCGCATCTTTTTCATATCGCATCAAAGCTCTTTTCATTTTATTTCTTTCTCATATCGCATCAAAGCTCTTTTCATTTCATTTCGCCTTATAGGCTTTTCAACACATCAAGGGGTATTCACGTCACAATTATAATCAATTTCCACCATTCCCTCATTTCCACAATCACCATTCTTGTAAGCAACTAGTAACGTAAGACAATATATCAACATATTGTCATTCCAAACATCCACAATACATTAAACAACGAACATATATTTCAAAGCATTTCCTCATTCCACGTAGACAATACTGTCAACCAAATCAAATCATCCATCACTCATATACTTTTAGATAAATCAAGTCAGCATGAACCATAAATTCAGATAACAGTAAAACCACAAATAAAAATGACATATATAGATAATACTAATTATTTACTTACCTCGACCTTACAACGCCTTTATCTATTCAATATGTAGTGGTTCAGTTTCTTCACTTTACTCCCGTATCCTATAATGAATTATATCACATACAGTTAATATATCGAGAATATCATAATTTCTTTTAAATATAATATTGAATATCATTTGTACAATTTCTAATAATTCTTTAATATTTCATTTCTATCGAAATACAAATCTTCGTTTTTCCTTTTTATTAACATACCATTTATTGAATATAATTCTCGGAATATTTCTATAAATTTTCTATCAATTTCTCGCTATTATACACTTTAATTATATACAATACATAGAATTGCATATTTGGTTGACAATTACGATGGAATGGTATAAATTAGCTATAGTAATATTTAAAATAACAAATTTAATAATTTAATTAACCAACGGTATCATTTTTATATCCCATTTGATATTTAATCCGACACTATTTTAAATAACTAAACTCGTAAAATATTCCAATTAAATAATACATCGCTTAATATAAACAATATTTAGTAAACGAACTAATTAAATAATATAATTATATAAATTTATAAAAATTAAATTACGATTCGTACCTCTATTTCTTCCTCTTTCTTTTCGCTGAAATTGTGTGTGTTATGTGTATATTTGTGTGTGTATACAAGAAAAACAAAACAAAACAAAAGGAAAGAGAGGGTGAGGCGGTGGGAGGTTGGTGGCCCCACCTCCCACTCTCAAGTCTCTCTCTCTCTCTATTTATATATATATATATATATATATATATTATTTACTAACATACATATATATAATATTATTATTTTATTTATTTAATTTACCCTTTCTCAAAATATCCATCACATTCTTCTTAAATTTGCTTAATTGGTATAAATTGTCCCCAAATATTTTAATGAACTCCAATTTAATCCGTTCAAATTTTATTATATTCCAGTTATGGTCCATAATTTATTTACTAATTAATTAAATTTCATAAAAAATTATCAATTAATCCCCCAATTATACATTATAATCTTTGGGGTGTTACATGACCACTGCAATTTATGCGCATAATGTGCAATAGCAAAATATTGCAATCATAAATAATCATATAATTTTCTAAAAGTACAACACAGGGCAATAATCATATAATAATCATAAATAATCATAATAAATATCGCAATTAGGTCGTTATCTTTTCACACTCATCAACTTCTTAGTTAAGATTAATTAAAGTCAAGAAAGGCGTATAATCAATATTTTCGACCTAGGGCAATATTTGCACCAACTGATCAATATTCGCAATAATAAAAATATTTTTTATTTGCAACTGATTAAATTAAGTTAATTTAATCTAAAAGTTATAAAAAACTCCCTACCAATTATTCGAAAAACTGTAAGTACTAAATTGTTTTATCAAACACTCTTAACTTTAACTTTTCACTTTTGTTAATAATTTTTGCTACTATTGCAAACAGGCCTTAGGTGAGTAAGTGGATATATTTACAGTAATTAGTTTGTCTTACTTTTAACTGATTTCTACAACACACTGTCACTTTGCTCAATCAACAAAATTAATGTGTTATTATTTATACTCAATTTATATTTGTATGCTCAAAATCACAATTAACTCAATGCTCAAAACATGATTGAATATCAAGTAAACTACCGCCTGTAGGTTGAGACGTGATTCATTACTTAGCATACCTATTATCATCTCCTTGTTGATAATAGTGAGAGATCTTTGGGGATAGTGGTGATGTAATAGTGAGAGATCGTAAGCATACTGAAAAATGTTATGAATGGGGATACTGGAAAGGGTAACAGAGTTTGAGGCTTTGAAAAAAAGGAGGTCTTATATCTTCTCCTTGTTGACTTTTCTAGTATTGTATTAAACCACCACCTATTATCATCTTAATTTCGTAATTGGCAAGCATCAAACAAAATTGTTACCTCGCCAGATTAAGGCAATTTTTTTAGATCAGAAAAATTATATTTGGAACGCTATTATACGTAATTACTTAGTTAGCTTTATCATTTTATCATTTGTCCATAAATTTTATAAATCTTGTGTATATGATTGACAATGCATACCTTTCTTTTTCCAATGCCTGAATTTGTTCAAATTGAAAAAAGTATAAATCATTTTTCAGGCCTCGTCAAACAATGTCAGATGATGGAGTCAAGCATTGGAACCGGATGTTGTAGGTTTTAAAGTCATGGACATGAGGACAGAATTCAAACATGACAAAATTAAAGTCATGTCAGCTGTAGGTTGAGACGTGACTCATTACTTAACATAACAAAGATACATATATGAGGCGAAGAAGGACCCAACCCTATAATCAAACATAATTAAAAACTAAAGTTAAACAAGAATCAAGAATCAGGATAGCTAAAAGATGACAAAGCAGTGAATGGACATCGTGGAAAAGTCTGACAACTGAATCATCACGTTGGAACCTATTAATATAAATATATAATACAATTGTATCACACATGTACAGGGGTGTAGTTACATTTCAACTCTATACAATATGAAAAATATTTCCTTTTATATATTTCCTAAAGTTATCAATTATTTAGATTTAAGAGAAAGATTTGAAAAAAAAAATTCAAATGACTTTATATTAAAAGAATTAGAAATTCATCAATATTCAATAAAATATAATTTAAAATTTTTCGAATTTGAAATTATCCTAATAAATTTAAAGTATTATTAAAAATTTGAAATTCATAATTTTTAGTAGAAATAATTTTTTGGTGGATTCGACACCCATCAATTGGATCATAAGTCCGATTATCACTATTATTAGGTGGAACAACAATGATATTCAGAATTGAGAGCTCTAACTACATAATTATATATATATATATATTAAATTTCTAGTGGATTTTATTTATATTCTTATAATTACTAGAAACTTCATTTTTCTCCTTATATTCATAAACACTAAGAATGAGGGTTAAATACACTATTTTGATGGTGTACGTCATTCCGTGATGTTTATATTATGTATCAGACTCGGTGTACGTCATTCCGTCATGTTTATATTATGTATCGGACTCGCACCACACTAGGCCCACAGGGAACACGACTGGTCTCTGCGGGACATACCGCTTTACAACGAAGAACCCACTCCGACTCATAAAAGTATAAAACTGGGCATTCAGCAGCACATCCCCCATCCACATTTTGTTCTGAGTTCTTTTTCGCCATGCTACACCTATGTTTTTCTCTCTCTGTAAATATGTTAAAGAATTCAACCTACTGTTTGCCCTTTACATCTTCCAAACAGCACTGATGATCAGTTCCTGTTAAATTCTTTTTCTCCTCCACGCCTTCAAGTGTTAGTAATGGCAAGCAACGCAAATACGCGATTCCATGCACAGTTCAATGCTGCTTCATTCGTTTTTTTGGCCTTTCCCATGTCCTCTTTTCCGGGTACATACGCAGCTGTTTTCACCACTGTGTCTCATCTTGTCGGCCTCTTCCACCACCTCTACACCAATGTTTTTAATCAGGGCTTTTCCTTGGTCATTCCTGTACTATTGGCGTTCCTGCAGCTGAAGTATCAGGGCAATCAAGAAACTCCATTTGCAACTCACCCCAAGACGACGGGACTTGCGGTTTCCGCTTTTCTTTTGCACTACTTAGGCTACCGCGTGCAGCTGCGGCCTTGGGCTCGTCGTTTTTCGCCTGCCTGTGTTGGTGTTCTTCGGCATTGCATTTTTCGCCTGCCTGTGTTGGTGTTCTTCGGCATTGCATGGAGGGGTTTGTTGACCTGTCAATGGCATCCACGGCATCGCTCCTCTTTGCTGATTCGATTAGGCCTTTTCTGTATGTGTTGTTTCTTTGGCTGCCAGCAGGTGAGCTCCTGTATTGGCTGTACCTCAAGTTGTTTGTGGAGGGAAACGATGAATTTGGGGTTTACATACGGCAGATTCCAGTCATTCGACGGTTCGTCAGGAAGTTGTGTGGGATAACTGTTAGTTCTTCTTCGAACCCGCGATATATACTCCCCAGGTGAATCTAAAACGGAAGCTTTATAATTAATTAATTTTGAAAGAATCTACTAAGATCTTACGTAAGTATAGCAGGTCTTCAGTCTTTTTAAAAAGTTTATTATTAAATTTATTTATCATCTTATTTTTGGAGTTAATAAAATTTTTTTCTAAAACATTTACGAAGCACTTTGTGATATTTAAAGAGTTTATAAGTTCACCTTGTGCTTGACCACCATCTTATTCTAATCGTTAAAGTAAAGATTTCATGATTGAGTTCGAGGTCATGGGTTCAAGTTTAATTTGATTAATTAGGTGTATTTGTATAAATTTTTGTGAATTTATTGGAATTTGTTCCATTATATTCTCTGTTGTATTTATCGATGTATTTTGGTTATTGAGATATTGATCCAATCATATACTTGTTAAAAAACAAACGCAACAATGAATATTGAGATTTGATGTAATTATGTATGTACTTACCATCCGGAAAAAAAAAAAAAAAGCAAAAAGCCATATGGAAATTATTATGTAAATTAAGTTTGAAGTAAGGACTGATTATACAGAAATCTGAAGTCATGAAAATCAGTAATCTATAGATTGTGTATAGCACCTAAATCAGTGACAAAGGAGGTAGAGGTGCAAATATACATGCTGGACGACATCCACACAACAAAGACAGGAGTGCACGCGGTGGAGCCATTTTATTTTGAGTGTTTTTTATTTGTTTCTAAATTTTCATAGAGCATCTTTGACCGTGGAACATTACTTTTTTTTGGATATGTGAATTAAAATAATTTTTTTTTTTACAACAAATAATATTTTTTAAGATATACTTGATGCGTGTAAAAGCAGCATATGATGGATTCGTGGACTCAAGATCTCTTGGGCCAAATTCGTTTGCAAGTCTGAACTAGGGACTTGCAAAAGAAACGTTAACACTCTAATTCTCAAGTTAGTACATGATTTTAGAATGATAAAATTCGAGAAGAAAAGCGTAATAATGAGTAATAAGGTTTGATTAGACTTGACGCTTGCTGCTTCCCTACTATTAGAATCAGAAGTACTAGTACCTCTAATTTCAGTTAAAATATTTTTTCATGAAATTAGGTGTACTTCGATTGGTTCTTTGCTAAAACTTGTCCTATCTCAGCTTTTTCTATCTTGTTTATTTGACAAATAAAAATCTTTTGAAAATATATTAGGGTAAATTACAACGACATCTCTTGAGATTTGACATAATTACGAATTGAAAAATTACCAATACCCCATAATTTTAAGGGTCTTCTAATAATTAGCGCAACCCGTTAAAACAACAAGGGGTATTCGTAATTATGTCAAATTTAAAAAAAAAATTATTGTAATTTTCCCAATATATTATGGTTAATTACACCTGCTTCCCCTAGTAGCGTTAGAATATACAAATTTCACATTCTTACTATCAAAATTACATATGCTCCGCTTGTTAGTTTTGTAACCATTGCCAATTGTCCACTATGTTAGTCAAACTAAGGAATGTTGTTGATGTTAAAAAAATTATGTAAATTGGCTTTGAGGTAGGATTTTTATATGTTGTGCTAACTATAATTATAGGCTTAAGGATGAGTTTTTTTTAATTGTCATAATTAAAAAGGAGGCTATTTTACCCAGTTGATATATGTATATGATTGCTAATCATCCTTCCAATGTCTGAAAGCAAACAACTGCGGACAACCTTTGCAACTTGACCTATCCGTGATTCCGACTGAGGTGGGAATAGACAAGTTTGAAGAAACCTGATTCCTAGTTGAAGAAGATAGGCAATGAACTCACATGGAGCGATACAAACACAACATTATTGGAGCATATATATAATCGCAAACTGAAAATTAGAAAGTTCCAAGTCACTAGAACCAAATTGGAAGCAACTCTTCAAGGTCATTCGTGTCAACAATTTTGGAGCTTATGTGCTAGTTGACATAAACGAACCAAGATTGCCACGTCGTTAGATGGCTCAATACACACAGGTTTATCATTCCTGAAACTTTTACATTCTCCACTCATGCTCTATGCACCTGGCATTCTCTCGTGTAAATCATATGTGGTTCAAAGTATCAGCTGCTATGTATTCGGCTCGGCAAGAAATTGACATATTATCTGAAATAATTATGTATCGGCAATATCATCTGATTTTATCACTGATACAATGATATTATCACTCGTACCTGATATGATCACCGATAACATCTGATTTTATATCTGCAAAACTAGAAAAATGTTGAGCATTTTCATGAAACAGAAGACGAGAGAAGGATGATGACAGTGTGAAATTGTTGCAATTCCAAACCATTTGGACTGGGTTGATAACGGTGCAGCAGCCTAATTAGTTGAAATTGCATCAAATTTTAAGTTTTTATTAGTTATATAAGCACACTTTTGTTCCACATTATCCCTTAGTTAAGAGATGTTTTTCCTTTGGCGGGTCTATTTATTGTGTTTAAATGGGTCTTCAGCTTCTTTTTCAATCTTAAGAAATTTTCTTTCTGAAACTCATGGCCTCTTTTTTGAAATTTTCTTCGAACACTCTGAAATTCAACATTGCCTAAGTTCTTGGGACGTGGTTCTTTTGGTCATTTGGAGTGTCGGACACATGGATTGTAGTTTTCTATTAGGGATCACATAGTTAATGGGGAGAAAATTAATCTGAGAATGTTTGTTTGCATTTAAGATTATTCTAACAATACTAATTAATTTTACTAATTCTTTTTTCTAGATTTTTTAAGCATATAATTTATTTGTTCGGTATAGCTCAATAATATCCGATATACAGTAACCCTTGTAAGACAATACTCGCTGATATTATCTTCGATACCGCGACTTTACACCATGATGTGAATATGTACTTGATTATTACTCGACAAGCTAGAATATTATAAACATCCCATGTTCTTAATTTTAAGTATATATACATCAAATATTCTTGATACGTCGTACAAGATTCCTATCTTAACACTTGTACGCAGGTCGTCCATCCAAGTCGATGTTCATCCCCACTCAAAAGACACTAAGCTGACTGAATCAGCCCTCTCACGACCTCCAGAACGCATACTAGCCTCCTGGCCGCTTAGATCAGGCTAAATTGCATTTACTGCCCCGTATATTAGGGAGGGTAGCATTTCAGGGACTCTAGTTAAGGGTATAGTAAATAGAATCCCAAAATTAAATTTTTTTTTGCTATCAAAGGACTTCGGCAACCAGATTTTGCAAATTTGCCGAAAATTGCCAACCTGGACATAAATTAGGGTTCCAGTTTGGGGCTTTTGCTGATGTGGCGGGGGGTTAAAAATTATTGCCAACTAAGCTGCTGACGTGGCTATGGTGTAGGATATTTAAGCCAATTTACTCAATGACTTGGAAAAGAACATAAAACAAAAAGCAAAAAAAAAAACAAAATTTAGTGGGATTCCCTGTAAGCATGCCACCGAAATGCAGCACCCATCACCAGACTCCGACCTGCCTCCCCTCGCCGCCATCAAGGTCCTCTCCTCCTCCCCTCGCTTCCCTCCGCCAACCACCCCACTTTCTACTGAAACTCCCACCGCCAATGCCCAGCGCAAGATCGGCAACGGACTCCGAGCTGCCTCCCCTCGCCGCCATCAAGGTCCGCTCCTCCTCCCCTCACTTCCCTCCGCCAACCACCCCACTTTCTACTAAAACTCCCACCGCCAACGCCCAGCACAAGATCGGCATCGCGGTCGATCTCAGTAAGGAATCGGCTTTCCAACTCCCTAACTCCCAACATTCCAACAAGAACCTGCACACAAAAATCGAGGGAGAAGGTGGATTGTGGGAATAGATACAAGTGTTGTATGTATATGCTGAGAGAGAGAGAGAGAGAGGCAAGTTGGGGTTCCAGAGTATGTGAATAAGGAGGTCAGAGTTGCATTTCAGGACTGGGGGTGGTTACTTTTTGGGGTGAAAGACAATGAAATTTTCTCATGAAAATTTCATGAGTTTTTGGAGAAAGAAGAAGAAGAACCAAGAAATGGAGAGAGAAAGAGAGGAGAGAGAGAGAGAGAGAGAGATGAAGATGACGATGGTGATGATGAAGATGATGAATAGAATAGTTGGCAATAATTTTTTGTTTTCTTTATTCTTTTTTTTTTGCGCTTAGTTGGCAATAATTTTTTATTCCTCCGCCACATCAGCAAAAGCCCCAAATTAAAATCCTATTTTGTGTCGAGGTAAGCAGTTTTCGGTGAATTTGTAAAATTCGGTTGCCGGAGTCCTTCAATAGCAAAAAAAAATTTAATTCTGGGATTGTATTTACTACACCCTTAACTAGAGTCCCTGAAATGCTACCCCCTAATATACGGGCAGTAAATGCAATTTAGCCCTTAGATCATGATCACTTGATAAAATGGGGTACCTCACTAGAAAACCCGACCTGCGCCACCCCTATCTGTAATTTACCTCATACAATGATTATGTATTTTAAATTCACCTTGGAAGTATGTATCTCCTATCCGGAGAAGCTCTTGCGGTCATCCTAGATAAATTGTTCAAGAACCGTCGAGTCTGCCGTATGTCAACCTCAAATTCGTCACTTCCCTCCACAAACAACTTCAGGTACAGCCAATACAGGAGCTCACCTGCTGGCCGCAAAAGAAACAACACATACAGAAATGGCCTAACGGAGTCAGCAAAGAAAACCGACGCAACGGATGCAACCGATAGGTCACCAAATCCCTCCCTGCAACGCCGAAGAACACCAACACAGGCAGGCGAAAAACGATATGCGCAAGGCTGGAACTGCCCTCTGTAGGCTAAGTAGTACAGAACACAAGCGGAAAACGCAACTCCCATTGTCTTGGGGTGAGTTGAAAAACGGAGTTTCTTGATTCCCCTGATACTTCAGCTGCAGGAAGGCCAATAGTACAGGAATGACAAAGGATAAGTCCTGACGAAAAATATCGGTGCACTGGTGGTGGAAGAGGTCGACAAGATGAGACACCATAGTGAAAACAGCTGCGTATGTACCCGGAAAAGAGTACATGGGAAAGGCCAAAACAACGTCAAGTGTTGCAGTGAATGGAGCAGCATTGAACTGTGCATGGAATCGCGTATATGCGTTGCTTGCCATTACTAACAATTGAAGGCCTGGAGGAGACAGAGATTTTAAGGGGTACTGATCATCAGTGTTGTTTGGAAGATGTAAAGAGCAAACAGTAGGTTGAATTATTTATATATTTATAGACAAATAAAGTGTTGAAGATATACATTGACTCCGAATTAAGAGCTTTCCATGGATTTCCAAGGAGGAAGTCTGTCCACGTTCAAGTTTTTAGGGTTGACAAGTGAGCAAACATAGTACGTAGGCTCTATAGTTCAAATGGGACAAAAGGTCTATTATTTGGATTGAATACTTAGCCTTGTTGGTATCTTATATATATTTACAGTTACTAATGATTTGATTGGTTTTGGTACTTGTTTGAGTGCCATGCTGGAGGACAGGGTCAAGTTCACATGGCGACAAAATGTAATATTAATGATAAAATATAACTGATGATTTTAATTTTTTTATTTAAAGTATGTATATATATATATCAAGAGTTATAATACTTTCGATATTATTAAAATATAATTATTGGTTATAAAAAATTATGTACAAATTATTACTGTAAAAAACAATTAGTAACATATCTAAAGTGATAATTTAGTGGCAACACAAATATAATAATAATAAATAATTTTTGCCACTAGTTTGTCACTAAATATGCGTTGGTTATTGCTTTTAAGTGGTAATTTTACTCACAATTCTTGTCATAGTTCTTACAGGCAATGACAATTTTCATAAAATATTACGACTATTAAACTATAAAATCTTAAATCAAACTTAATTCTTTAAGGTTCGTAATTAAATAAGAGCATGAGTTGATTTGCCGACGTCACAAACCTCTCCAAATCAGTAGTCCTCTTTGCACATCTTTTTTTCTCAAATTGCGACCAAAAGGGCCAAACAGTTGAGTGGGGTCTCATTTCTTTTGCTTTTCGTGGAAAGACTTGTTTCACTTAGTTAATTCATCAATTGATCATGCCTTTAGGCAGCTGTTCACTATATTGGGCATTGATTTTTCCTAACATATTCAAAAAAATATAATGTTTGACTATATTTAATTGTTATGATTAGAAATATATAATCGTAATAAATGATTATCGATCACGGCCACGTAATAATTATTGACTGTAATTTTTTAAAGTGTGCCGAAACATTTATCATGGTTAATAGTCATGATAAAGACATTTGCTATGGGTCATAGTCATCATAAAAATAATTTTTATGGTGGATAATATAAGTTTTTATATCGACTTCTGTTTAAAATAGTAAACTATTTTGTGTAATGAATCTGAGAGTGTGTTTGCTTGGGGTGAGAACTGGAGAATTAAAATGGGTGGAAGTAAAATTGAATGTATAAGAGATTATTTTGTGTTTGATTTGGAGGAAGAAATGGAGGTGAAGTAAAACTTGACGTATATGAAACTCCTCCAAATCCAATTTTATTTTCATTCAAAATTGGGTGGAAAAGTGGAGGTGTAAGGTCAAAAAGACAAAAAAGTACAGTTTGTACTTTTATTTACTCTATTACCTATATATATTTATCTATATATAACAATTATTTTCTCTTTGTCACTGATAATACCATATGTAATTGCCAAAGAAAAAATAATAGAATCGCTCGAAAACTATTGCATCGAAGTCAACAATTAGGTAAACAATCTTGTTTGTAATTTTTATTTATTTAAACTAAATAGTTTAGAATAAATGAACAATACTCATTTTGATGAATATTTAAATATTCTTATTCTTATTTGATAAATATTTTTATTAATAAGATTTTTAAATTTTTGATATACTAAAATTATATTGGTATAATATTAATTTATTTATTTTGTGATACAAAGTGAGAAGGATAATTTAATAAAATTATAAGAGTTTAATCTTTACTTCTCAATCTGTTTTTTTGGTACCGAACAAGAATAGCATTTAAAATTTACTCCCCCATCATACTAAACAACTTAAAAAAAAAAAACTATTATTTTTTTCCTCCACTCCCCATTTCACTTTCCCTCCCCTGTCGACTTTTCTTTTTTTCTTACTTGAACCAAACAAATCCTAATACTCAACTAAATAATTAGAAGTATGAGTTTAGGTATTAGGTCTAGAATTTAAATTCTTCCTTTCTTTCTTTTCATCAAAAATCGCGAGGTAGTTTATATATATAGTCCCATACTTGATTGGTAAGTGTGGGAGATTATATATTTTGCTACTCAACTAATAATCATTTTTTTTAAAAAAAATATCATAATAAATTATTTATTTATCATGTATAAAATAACTTTATGTTCATATAAATATCACATTTATGAAATATGCAATATGTATAAAACAAAACAAAATCAGCCTAAATAAATATTTTCCAAAAAAATATAGTTACATTGATATAAGGCCTACTAAATGAGTTTAAAATAATTAATTACATTATTTTCAAAGTTTACTACATCAATTTAAAATAATTGGGGATACCGAATTACCCAATTATCATAAATTATCTCCACAAAAATAATAAAATACTCATATAATACGTGATCACCTAAATATTAATGTCTATATATATATATATATATTTTCATATCACAAAATCATATTGCACATACTCTGGCATGCTGTAACATTTATATATATACAACACACATGAAGGTATGAATAAAAATTGCCGTCTAGCTTTTCTTTTCCATAGACAAATTTTAGTTTGAATTCGGTTTAGTGGAATGTGAATTAATTATATACTAAGTATATATATATTATAATTCTTTTTACATAACATAAATTATATAATCTATATATATTACAAAGAATAAAAAAATTAATTAATTCAGAATAAAAAGTTCAATTTGATAAATGAGGTCATGTTATAAATAAATTTAATTTTTTTAAATTAGATATGATCAAATTTAATAATCACATAATAAATATGATATAATTATTATAAAAATATATTGGAATCATATAACAAATATATTAGGGAGGAGAGGAGAGTTAGATCATACACATGAGGATAAGAATGTTTACAAGATGAACTCCATATTTAATGCGATATAATAACAATGAACATTTTATCCAAAAAGGCGTTTATCAGAACGAATTCAGCTCATTGATGAGCTGATCCAACGCCTCCCACGACGACCCGCCTTCTTCCACCGCTTTCACAGCAGCGCCGCCGACCTCCTCCGCTTTCTTCCTCACCTCCTCGCCGGCGCTACCTTCCCCCCCCCCCCCCGCCCCGTCCACCACCATCCTGGCGTTGACCGGCTGCTCCCACATCATCGGCCACGCCAATATCGGAACCTTCGCGCATAAGCTCTCCATAACAGAGTTCCAACCGCAATGGCACAGGAACCCTCGGACAGTCTCGTGCTCCAGGATTTCTCTCTGATCAACCCATTCTTTCACCAGTGTACCCCTGCTTTTCACTCTCTCTTCAAACCCTTCGTCGAGCTCATTCTTCCTCACGAGCCACAAGAAGTTCACCCCTGATTTCTCCAACCCAATCTGGATCTCCCGGAACTGGGCCTGCAATATCTCCACTTGAGTCCCGAACAAAGCGGCCCTTCTTCTCGTTCGAGCTTAATCGAAGGGAACTCAGCGAGTTTGATCCCTTCTTCCCCTGCAACAAAGCGGCCCTCGGACACCAAGCGTGCCAGACACGACGGGAAAATGCCAATGGTATAACAAGCAAGCCTGGGGATGCTGTATTTGATAGCAGAGTCCAGTGTCCAGCCCAAGAAAAAGTCAGTTATCATGAAATGGATACGTGGGAGAGATTGTATTACCTGTTCGAAGTGAGGCTGCATGAGTTTCGTGGCAGCGAGGAGGTCCGGCCAAAGGGATATGTCCGGGAGTTTGTCCGTGCTCTCGACATCAGGGGGTATGGACTGCAGATTTTGAGGGAAGGGAATGTCTATGACGGAGATGGTAGTGTCGGAGAGGCAGCTGCTGATTAAGGGGCGGTTCCAGGGGGTGGTGATAAGGGTGACAGCAGCGCCATGACGGAGGAGGAGGCGGGCCAACTGGAGCATAGGGAAAGTGTGGCCTTTCGCCATGAATGGGAACACAAGTATGTGAGGCGAAGCCATCTCAGTTGAGAGTTTCTCTTTCTGGTAAGTTAAGAGCCCAGTCCGAGATGCTGATCAAGAACATAAGAAGTAAGATATCTTTGGATTTGTGATTTGAGCGTTTTGTTTTGTGATTTGGAGATGGTGAGAAAAATAAATAAATGTGTGTTAGAAATAGATGATATTTTTGGATTTGTGTTTTGAGGTAATTTAAAATATTTTAAAATAAGTGGTGTTGGGTTGATGTTGAGTTTTTGGCGACAAAATCACCATTCATTATCAATTCATATCTTTTTTATATATCTTTTTATATATAAATATATATATATATATATAAATATGGCATGTTTAATGTTGTATTTTTTTAAACAAAAATCATTATTTATTATTAAATTATATCTTTTCTATATTATATATATAAATGTATATATATATTATATATAGAAAATTGAAAAATAGAAAAACACACAGATAAAATGTAAAAACACAAAAACAAACATTAAATTCGTTTTACCTTATTTTGGAAATGCGAAAACATAAAACCAAACTGAATGTAGTGTCGGTGAATCTACGATATTCCCCTGCACGTGATTTGTGTTAAGCACTTTGCCTTAATTTGATTTGTCAATTGAAATGGGGATTGAAAAATTCTTTCTGGGAATTACATTTGGTGTAATTAAATCAATTCAAAAGTAAGTGTAACATATTTATTATGTGAATGGTCATTTTTTCTGAATATCAATAATACGACAAGTGTATTGGACTCTTTATATAATTTATTTTGATTTGATCTAGAAAGGGTCGAATTAGAATTTCCCAAAAATTAAATTATTTGCACGAATATCTTGAGTTGATTCTCTAACATAATTTATTAAATTCGTCTATTTTTTGTTTTATGTAGAAAGGGAATGGGGAAGTTTAAGTGGAACATAACAGAAAAGCGACTCTTAATTAGATGCATTACTTGGCAAGAAAAACAAAGGAGGCACAAAGACTGGAATAGGAAATAAGGTGTGATCAACCTCTAACTTGGTGTTCCTTGGTTTATTTGTTTGTTTGTTTTATACACTGATTGAGATACTTATCCACACCCCACTATCTCAATATTGTTTATGAAATTTCAACTTTAATTATTAGACTAAAACATTATTGATAATAACTAGCTTATAATTAATTGAAGTGTTTTTTTGATAATTCAGAACATCCCGTTATAATATTAAGGGAAAAAATATAATTAACCGTGATATTACAAATGAGTAAATCACCCACTTATGAAAAAATAAATAGTGATTTATTTTTTTGTATTTTTTAAAATACAACAATTAACCCCCCCATAATTTCTAAAATAAAGCAATTTACCTCCCTGTATAATGAGGTAACTTGCTTCATTTTAAAAAATACAGGAAGGTAAATTGCTATATTTTTCTCAGAGGGGGTAATGTGTTTATTTTAAATATCACAGGAGATAAATTGCTATTCACCCTTTTATTAAGGATGATTGACAAGAATATATGACTTTTTTACTAGATTGATGTTATGGATGGTGATCTGTGATCTACAGCAGCAACATAAATAAACAATTAAGTACTTTTCGGATGAACTACTCTACACATATTATACAATTGATCACTTGAAGTAAAAAAGCAATCAATCAAGATCAAACCCAGATCAGAAATTAGTGCTGATTCTCATGCTCCAAAGATACTTGAGTTGTGGCGTTCTTGATTTCTCTCTTATTTCCAACTGGCTGCTTTGTTCTTTTCCTCTTCTCTTTCTCATCTGTCAGATGACACGCTTTCTTTGTATCCTGCACACGGTAGAATTTTCGTACTTCACGAAATTTTTTTGGAGGGTCTTTTTTCCCAGCGGGATTTAACTGTTTTTAAGTTTACCTTTGATTCTCTCGGACACAAGTGGCTAGATGTTGAGTTTTGTCTGGAGAGGCTTCTTGTCGCCTTACTTCTAGGTTTGGCAGGTCTTGGAACGTTCTTGGGGACAGACAAAACACCAACTTCAACTAGTGAAGAAACCTCATTAGATCCACAGCTCTCCTTCTCTTCCATTGCTGCATCCAGCATTCTCTTTCTGATGACTGTTTTCTGCTCACCACCAGTTATGATTTCTCCCATCAACGTAAGTTCCGGCTGACGGGCAGCCATCCACCGTTCCAGCCAGCTCCACCCCATGTTTGTTTCATCACCGCTCGTTGTGCTTTGTTTCTTTTTCGAACAAATTCTTAGCTGAAAAGTTGAGAGAAGGCATTTAGTTAGTGCATTGATTTTGATCAAATTATAGCATCCAATTCTGAATGCTGTGATGCTCCGCACACCTGTTGTGAGAAAGCATAAGCCAGAGCTCTCTCGCGCCTTGTTGCTGCTTCCAGCCGGTGCTGCATTCTCATTTTTGCTATCACGCTGCTTACGGTGCTATCGTCCCAATCTTCCTGGGAACGTCGAATGGAAAGGTTTTGAGTTGGAAACAACCCCTTGAGATCAATCTTTGGGAATCGATTAAACAGGGTGGAGGCGTGAGTAAAAGTTTTAAAGAAATTTATAAGTTCAGTTGTAGTAAAAGTTGGAGTGTTTAAAAAATAGAAAGGAGAAAAAAACTGGAATTGCAGTGTTTGAGGATGAAATTGTGGATATAAACCTTAAAATATTTATAATTTACCAAGAAGCTGCAAAAGTGGGTCTCAGAAGAAGTTTATAACTTTTCAGTTGAACAAGCTTAAATTAAGCGGTTCAAATGTATAAATCGCAAATACACTTCCAACTTATTTTGTGCAAAGATCTGATAATTGTTTAGAAAAAGCCATTGCAAGCACTCCCAATAGTTTCTGTCAAATTCTACCTGGATTTTCAGCACTTGGGCTCTGGCTCTCTGTCTTATTTTTTGGTGCACATCACAACTCTCCTCCTTGATTGAGAAAATATCGGACGAATTCCCCGTTTGAACTTCAATAGATGTGCCTATCGACTCCCGACTCAGGCTAGCTGCAGGTTCATGCTCGTCGTCTTGCATCTTGGCTTCACATTGTGCACGTCTTGCCTGATGTTTAAAAAGCACTAAGTTAAGGCCTTTAGATAACTTATAGTTTCAATATCTTTTCTGGGCAGCTTTGACAACAATCATACTACAAATTTATCCGTAGATGTTTGTATTGACCTGAAAGCTTCTAAATGCTGCTTGGATGATCAAAGCAGCATCCTCTTGCCGAAAGAGTCTGTAAGTCGAGTTTTGTTTCTCCTTTCGATCTTCATCTTTTGAATCTCCGTGCAACGGTTGATTGACCGTAGCCTCAGAGCTCCTCAGAGAAGCTGTATCTTCGTCAGCATAAACTGAAGTGACATCTCCCCCTCCACCGGTACTACTAATATTTGTAGCCCTGTTGCTCCTAAATGAAGCTAAGTCCACCTCTGCAACCGTTGAACTTCTAACGGAGCCAGAATCATCAGCCGCAAGCGCTGAATTATGCTCATCACCACATAAGTACGACCGAACAGAGCTGCTCCATTTTTTCTTCTCCGCTGCATTGCTCCTTCCATGATGACCCTAAATGCAGCCAGACACTGAGTTCTTATACACACTTCAAAAACGACCAATGAGGTTAGATACGAATAAGAGTTGAGACTTACTTGGCTGTCATGCCTCTGGACAGACCGGCTTTTGGAGAATACACTTCTTACAAGCTCTCCAGTTATACCCATCTCAGACAAACAATCCCAACAAAGAAATTCTCAAATAGAAGAAATTTCTGATTGTGTCTAGGAAAAAGAAGCGAAGCATGGCATTTTCAACTATATAATGCTGATGATGTCTCCCTCTGGAAAGAATGGACTTTTAGCTAAAGTGGACTAGCATGTATAGTACTACTATCCACATCAAAAACCTACACTAATTAAAGGTATAATTACATTCTTCTTCCCTAAAGTTTGGTGTAATTATACGTTGACTCTATCTGTTTGAGAAATTATATCTAATACCCCTAAAATTTGCTTCCGTCTAACAAATAAGTCCTTCATTAGTCAAAATTTACTGGATTTGTTGATATTAAAAAAAATTGAAAAAGAATTATATCTACCTCCAATTGACTTAATACTGATTGTAGGTCAAAAAAATATTTTTATGATTAAATTATCCTCATACATCTTCACGCATTAATGCATATGGGGAGGTTTATCTTTCCGTCATAAGGGCAATTTAGTTGAAAAAAAATTATTTGACCTACAGTAAGTCAATCGAGGATAAATATCAATTTTTGTTCAATTTTTTTTTTTGTTAATATCAACAAATTTGATGAATTTTGACTAACGGAGAGACTTATATATTAGACGAAAACAAACCCCAGGAGTGTTATATATAATTTTTCTAATCACAGAGGGTTTACATGCAATTACATCAAACCTCATGGAAATGGAGTGTAATTATCCCTTAATTAAACATCCAAAGTATTAGCCCAGTCATTCAGGATCGAATGTTGTCATACTCATAATGTAAATTCAAACCGTTGTCAAAACTTTTGGTAGTAACCTATGGTTAGTGTCAGTCAGCTACAGAGATCCTAGAAGGGCAATGTTGAATGAGCAATCCTCAGTGATGGATACACGCAGTATATATGTATCACCCCGATTTCTCATTTTTAAAAACAAAACAAAAAATAAAAAAAATCAGTAAATTGTTTAGTGAGTAATAAAGATTCACACTTGGTTGGGATGTAGGTAGTTGAAAGAAGTGATGAGGTATTAATTCTAAGTATATTTTTCATCAAGAATGAACATGAATTAGCTGGAAGTTGGTTAATTAAAGAAAAGAAAGGTGGCAAATGTGCAGAACTTTAGAGCTGGAAATTGGAAAAGCAAACGTGACATAATTGTAAAGGGAAGAAAGGAGGAGAGTTGAGGGTTCCATGATTTAGGTTTTCTTTCTTGTATATATAATGCATCATCACTTTATTCACATGGCTTCCAGAATAATTTGTCTGCCAAAGTTTGCTTCCAAGTGGGGCTATTCCAATACCTTTTCTTGAGTTATAAATGGCTTTAATTTGCTCCCAGTTCAGCATTTCATGATGCTTAAAGAGAATAGCATTTTCTTGGTTGATTTTGCAACAGATCAAGAATGGGATTCAACTTTGAGATATTTCACTATGCTCTTCCCCACCACCATCCACACTCATATATACTTGTAACTGTAGGGACGACACCTTTGCTTCTCTTTGATTTTGAATTTGCAGTTGAGAATTATAATTCACAAAATTAGGGTATTTGGTTCAGACCTTATCGAAAAATATTAAATTTATTAAACATTACCACATACTTGACACATGAGCCCTTCTATTCTGAGATTTTTTCCTCACTACATTCCTCATGCCACGTTATCAAAAGTGGCCAAAAATATTTAAAAGCCTCAAATTAATTGAGCTAGTGATGATTAAAATTCCAACTAATTCAACTTTTTTTCAACAAGATTTGATCCTAACAATCTCATTATTTTTACTTTTACTTGTTTTATTTGGCTGGGGAAGAATGAAAATGCTTACTATATATGTCCCCCATTGCCATTAGGTTCAAACTTCCACTATTACTTTACTTGGAATATACTTTAAATCCTTTGAGCCCATGACTAAAATCTGAACTAGTGAATCAAAGTGAACAGAAATGATTATATGTATGACATCTTTCCCAAACTCTCTCTTTATGGATTAATTCATATAAGGTGTGCTAAAAAAAGCATTGAAATATGTCTCAACGACATGTTAGAATAAGTTCTCTGTCTTTACTTGCTTGATCTCCCATTTGTAGGAGAGTGATGGAAAAATTTAGGGGTTGTCTCATCGTGATTGACCTATGCCATAATTATAAGGTAAGTTTATCATCATAAAATAGAATTAATTACACTGACCTCCTCTACTACTATAGAAATATGCAAATTTCCCCCCTCTTACTATAGAAATTACATAAACTTCCATCTCAAATTACTCCCACCTTACAAATGCCCCTCTGGTTGGTCAACTTAACGGATTTCTCAGATGTCATACAAAATTTGGTTTAAACTTCCTATAATACCCTCAACTTGAATAACTCTATTTTCTAAGACTTGCGTACTCGTAAACCCTTCGTCTCCTTGATGCACTTTTCTCGTCTTCCCCCAACTAAACCCCGACCACCGTCGCACCACCTTCCGTTCACCAATGGCCCGCCACCTTCCGAGCACCGCCCTTCCCCAAATAACTCCCCGCTAATTCGGGTCCACAAATAGCTCCTTGCCAGGATCCATATATACTCCCCGCAACCATAGAGAAATCAGAACAAGTTCCCTTCATTGCACATGTTCCGACAAACCAGCACTTGTAATCGGAGTTTCAACCGGATATGGAGATAGATACTGGGGAGTGGTGGTGCGATTTGTGAATTTGCAATGAGTGGTAATGGAACGGTGATGATTGGGACTGGAAAGAATTAGGGAAACAAGGAAAGAAAGAGAAAGGTAGGGTGAGGAACACTCGAGGATATTTTGGTCCATTTCTATTTTTAATTTTAGAAGTGAGGACAAAATAGTCATTTAAACACCTACCATTAAATTTGAACCACAGTTGTTAGTCAGAGGGAGCAATTTGTAATTTTAATAGTAAGAAGGGGGAATTTGTATATTCCCAATAATAGGAAAGGTCAGCGTAATTAACCCTATCAAGTATGCTATTTGTATTTGATGAGCATCAACTTTTAAATATATATGGCCAAAGTATTGTTAAATGCTTTATTAAGTTTCAAAATTTTGAAATATTTTTGCATATTATTTTTTATTCATATGCATCTTTTTGTTATAATATATTTCTTATTTAATAATATATTGTGTTAAAACTTAGTTTTCTCTGTCATATTTATTGTTGTAATACTTATTCTATTCATATAAAAAAGCAATAGATGTAAAAGTAATAATGCATATTCAGGATTACATAATATTAAAAAGAATCAAATAATAAGAGATTCACTCAATAGTTGAATTTTGTTAAGCAATTTAAATTTAATAAAATTAGTGTGCTTTTATTTTCATACATTAATATTTTCTAGTAATTACTCATTTTTTAAAAAATAATGGCTTCTCTTGAATATGTTAATAGTGCTAAGCCAAAACCAAATGAGATATTGGTTAACGGTTCTTGATTTATTTCTATCATTGCTGATAATGTTAAACTAAATTTTTGGCATACTCGTGAAGAGGTAAATTGCCATTGTCATAATCGTATTTTAAATGCTTTATCAAAAAGGCTCTATGATGTTTTTTATATATACTTATGCTAATACTAAAGAACTTTGGAATTGATTAGAAACTGAATATGGGATTGATGATTCTAGTGTACAAAGATTTAATGCTTCTACTTTTATGAAATATATTGTTGGAAATTTTGTTAATGAGCAAATACATAAATTTCAAGTTTTGTTAAGACTATTGGAAGAAAATTGTTCAAAATTTAGTGAAGATTATAAAGTTTCATGTTTAATTAATAAGTTTCCACCGTCATGGTCTAATTTTTCTAGAGGTTTAAGACATCAACAAGGTGTATTAACTTTGACTCAAGCTTTTAAATCATTGAGAACAAAGGAACAACATAGGATGAATATTAAACAAGAAGATATGAAGGCCAAAGTTAATATAGTGGAGGATAAAGGAAATTATAATCAAAAGAACTTCAAGCAGAGAGGTATTAAGTTTAATAACAATAAAAAGGTTGGAGGAATCATTATCAACATAATAATACTCAACCTAAACTTCAAAATCATAAGAATGATAAAGACAAAGAAAAGGAAGAAAGGATGTGCTTTGTATGTAAAAACTGAAAAAAATGCTTCTAAGTTCAACTTTAAGCCTAATAATCAACACAGACAAGTGAATATATTAGTTGAAAAGGGATCGTCTATCAGATTACAATCTATACGTTCATTAGTAAATTTTATATGTAAAAAATAATGATTGGTGGCTAGACTTTGGAGCTAATATACACGTTTGTTTTGACAAATCAATTTTTGATCTCTATCAAAACTCAAGTGGAGGAAGCGTAAAATCAGGAAATAATACTGCTACACAAATCCTTGGGATTGAAAGTATTGATAGGAAGAATTTAATTAGTGGATCTTATTTAGTGCAAAGTGGTTACAAACTAGTTATGGAGTCAAATAAAGTTGTAATTACTAGAAATAATATTTTTGTTGGAAAAGAATTTGCTAGTGATGGATTATTCAAGTTAAATATTGTAAATGAAATCAAAGAAAGTTCTAATTTAATTCTCAATATTGAATCTAGTATTTTATGGCATGAAAGATTGGGACATGTAAGTAATAGAAAGATTAAAAAACTTATGAAACTTGGTTTGATTCCAATGTCTCAAGTAAATACTGATTATAAATATAAAATGTATGCACAAGCAAAACAAACTAAAATGCCTTATAAATCAGTTGAAAGAAATTCAATAATTTTGGATCTTATCCATAGTGATGTTTGTATTTCAAATAAGTCTCCAACTAAAGGTGGTAATAAATATTTCGGAAAATTGCATAGAATCTCCCTGTGTTTTAGAAATTTAGCTAAAAACTCCCTGTGTTAAAAGAATAGGCAAAAAACCCCCTATGTTTTCCAAATTATTGCATACTCTCCCATTCCATTAGATGAACCCTAACGGCGTTAAATTTTTGTTAAATTGACCGTTATACCCTTCTTATAACAATCATTGATATTTGAATGTAAAAAATAAACGGTCTAGATCTAAAGTAATTTAAATATATTTTTATTTATATTATTTATATATACATTATACATATCGTATATATTATGTAGACTATTTCTTTTTGAATCTTCTCTCTATGATTCCATCGTTGTCGAAAAAGAATTTTCGACCATGGATTATACCATTGGAATCCTCTTCTCAAGATAAACATATCCATACCATCAATTTTAACTTTCATTGACTGAAAAGATTGGGCTTCGAGCACGATTGTCAAAGCTTCTTGGCTTCAATTCGTCGTCGTCCGGATGAATTCTGGCTTGGGATCACCACCAATAGACTCGCCACGACGTGAAGATTCGAACGAGACCAACCTTGCTCATTTTCATCAAATTTTTGCTGAGATCCAAAACTTTTAGGGGAACACTTAGCAGCAGTTTAGAGGAATCTTAAAAGCACAAGACATATCACCCAATGTAGAAGCTAGTCCTATTCATGGCGATGTTTTGTGCTCTTCATCTCAGACCGCTTCTTGCCCCTACCTACTCGCGAATCATCTGAAGCACTGACGTCGGAATGTAAATGTAAGAAGACGCAGATGGCATTCGTTGGCACAGAAGATAAAAGCAACACCTTACTTCTTCTAGGTTCAAAATGAAAGTAAAACATGTTCTACC
>NC_026147.1:18729179-18733282 GCF_000512975.1 Sesamum indicum
CCCCCCCCCCCCCCCCCCACAGACACATACACACACACACAAAAAAAGACGAACAAACAAGGAAATGGAAGTACCGGAACAACAAACACACCCCCTCCCCCCCCCACACACACCCCACACACACACCCACCGCACACGCACACACATGCACACACACACACACATACACACACCGCACACAGACATTCCCACACGCACACCCCACACACACACCGCACACACACCCCACACCCCCCCCACACACACACATACAATAAACACACACACCCACTGCACACACACAAACACACACACACACACACCGCACACACACCCACACCCCCCCCCCAACACACACATACACACACGCAAACAAAATGACGAACAGACAAGGAAATGAAAAAATCGAAATAAGAAGGGGGCCATCATTCAGCAAAACTTCTCAAGTTTGTGGTCCATAAAATTGAAAAAGAAATGCAGTAGCTGATTAGAACATATAAAACTATATTCTTGACATCATGATCTCAATAGAAATCTGTTACACCAGATCATGATTTTTAGAGATGTTGATCCAGAAACTAGATAATATTAATCACAAAATCATTGGCCTAATACAATTACATATATAAAACACACTAAAAAATGTTGCAACCTTCTTTGCTCCAATAATAGCACTGGGTTCAAACGAGCAACAATAGTTAAGCTCTTCTTGATATCCACAGGGGTGCTTCCCCCAAAGCATCTATCAGCAACCAACAAGCAAAAAAACTTTAAATTCACTAAAATTCAAAGCATTACTGCAATATTTCAACTAACAGGACCAATCACATGTTGAAATCACACATAAAATACTCAGTAAATATCAGAGTTTTTACAACCAGTAGAACAAAGCAATTAAAATGATACATTACATCAAACTGAAAAACAGCAAATGCACCATACTAATGCATTGCCCACTAAGCCAAAGTGGTTTTCATCAAGAAGCTCATCAACTACCAGATTAAAGATTTAATAGGGCACACATAGCAGCAGTTTAGAGGAACCTTAAAAGCACAAGATATATCACCCACTGTAAAAGCTAGTCCTCTTCATGGCGATGTTTCGTGCTCTTCATCTCAGACCGCTTCTTGCCCCTACCCACTCGCGAATCATCTGAAGCTTTGAAGTCAGAATGTAAATGTAAGAAGACGCAAATGGCATTCGTTGGCTCAAAAGATAAAAGCAACACTTCACTTTTTCTAGGTTCAAAATGGAAGTAAAAACATGTTTCACCGTGACACACACCCCCCCCCCCCACACACACACACTGCACAAGCACACATCATTCATAAGAACTTATCAAGTTTGTGGTCGATAAAATTAAAAAAGAAATGCAGTAGCTGATTAAAACATATAAAAGTATATTTCTTGACATCATGATCTCAATAGAAACCTACTACACCAGATCATGATTTTCAGAGAGGTTGATCCAGAAAGTGGATAATATTGATCACAAAATCATTGCCCTAATACAATTATATAATAAAATACACTGAAAAATGCTGCAACCTTCTTTACTCCAATAATAGCACTGGGTTTAAAAGAGCAACAATAGTTAAGCTCTTCTTGATGCCCAAAGGGATGCTTCCCCCAAAGCATCTATTAGCAACCAACAAGCAAAACAATTTTAAACTCAATAAAATTCAAAGCATTACTGCAATATTTCAACTAACAGGACCAATCACATGTCGAAATCACACATAAAATACTCAGTAAATATCAGAGTTTTTACAACCAGTAGAACAAAGCAATTAAAATGATACATTACATCAAATTGAAAAACAGCAAATGCACCATACTAATGCATTGCCCACTAAGGCAAAGTGGTTTTCATCAAGAAGCTCATCAACCACCAGATTAAAGATTGAACATGGCACAATTAGCAGCAATTTAGAGGAACCTTAAAAGCACAAGACATATCACATACTGTAACCTTTAAAGCACAACACATATCACACACTGTAGAAGCTACTCCTCTTTATGGCGATGTTTCGTGCTGTTCTTCGCAGACTGCTTCTTGCCCCTACCCACTCGCGAATCATCTGAAATACTGATGTCCGAATGTAAATATAAGAAGGCGCAGATGGCATTCGTTGGCGCAGAAGATAAAAGCAATACCTCACTTCTTCTAGGTTAAAAATGGAAGTAAAACATGTTCTACTGTAACACACACAATCCCCCCCCCCACACACACCCCACACACACACCCACAGGACACGCACACACACACACACACACACACACACACCACACACATACATTCACACATGCACACACACACCCACACATACGCACACCACACACACTCATACACACATACCCCCCACACACACACACACCCCCCAACACACACACACACCGCACACACACCGCACACACACCCACACACCCCCCCCTCACACACACACCCCACACACACACATACACACACAAAAAAAAAGACGAACAAACAAGGAAATGAAAATACCGGAACAACAAACACACCCCTCCCCCACACACAGACACACCCCACACACACACAACAAACACACACACACACCGCACATGCACACATATGCACACACACACACACATACACACACCACTCACACACATTCACACACGCACACACACCCCACACACACACCGCACACACACACCCCACACCCCCCCACACACTCATACACACACATACAATAAACACACACACCCACCGCACACACACACCCCACACACACATACAGACATGCAAAAAAAAAGACGAACAAAGAAGGAAATGGAAAAATCGGAATAAGAAGGGGGCCACCATTCAGCAAAACTTCTCAAGTTTGTGGTCGATAAAATTGAAAAAGAAATGCAGTAGCTGATTAGAACATATAAAACTATATTCTTGACATCATGATCTCAATAAAAACCTGCTACACCGGATCATGATTTTCAGAGATGTTGATCCAGAAACTAGATAATATTAATCACAAAATCATTGGCCTAATACAATTACATATATAAAACACACTGAAAAATGCTGCAACATTCTTTGCTCCAATAATAGCATTGGGTTCAAAAGAGAAACAATAGTTAAGCTCTTCTTGATGCCCACAGGTAGGCATCCCCCAAAGCATCTAATAGCAACCAACAAGCAAAACAACTTTAAACTCAATAAAATTCAAAGCATTACTACGATATTTCGACTAACAGGACCAATCACATGTCGAAATCACATATAAAATGCTCAGTAAATATCAGAATTTTTACAACCAATAGAACAAAGCAATTAAAATGATACATTACATCAAACTGAAAAACAGCAAATGGACCATACTAGTGCATTGCCCACTAAGCCAAAGTGGTTTTCATCAAGAAGCTCATCAACCACCATATTAAAGATTGAATAGGGCACACTTAGCAGCAGTTTAGAGGAAGCTTAAAAGCACAAGACATATCACCCAACGTAGAAGCTAGTCCTCTTCAAGGAGACGTTTCGTGCTCTTCATCTCAGACCGCTTCTTGCCCCTATCAACTCGCGAATCCTCTGAAGTACTGACGTCGGAATGAAAATGTAAGAAGACGCAGATGACATTCGTTGGCATAGAAAATAAACGCAACACCTCACTTTTTCTAGGTTCAAAATGGAAGTAAAACATGTTCTCCCATGACCCCCCCCCCCCCCACACACATACCCCACACACACACACATACCACACAAGCACACCCCCTGCCCACACACACACAGACACAACAAACACACCCACCCACCACACACGCACACACAAAACACAAACACATACACACACCACACACACACATCCACACACGCACACACACCCACACATACGCACACCCCACACACACACACACACACACACACACCCCACACCCCCCAACACACACTCATACACACACATGGCCACCGCACACACACACACACATCGTACCCCACACACTAATACACACACACACACACCGCACACACACCCACACACCCCCCACTCACACACACACCCCGCACACACACACAAAAAAGACGAACAAACAACGAAATGGAAATACCGGAACAACAAGCAAACCCCCTCCCCCCCCCCCCCCCCAACCCACACACACACACC
>NC_026147.1:18733381-18735215 GCF_000512975.1 Sesamum indicum
CACACCCCCCCCCCCCCCCCCCCCCCCCACACACATACAATAAACACACACACCCATCGCACAACCACAAACACACACACACCCTCCCACACACACACATACACATACACATATGCAAAAAAAAAGACGAACAGACAAGAAAATAGAAAAATCGGAATAAGAAGGGGGCCATCATTAAGCAAAACTTCTCAAGTTTGTGGTTGATAAAATTGAAAAAGAAATGCAGTAGCTGATTAGAACATATAAAACTATATTCTTGATATCATGATCTCAATAGAAACCTGCTACACCAGATCATGATTTTCAGCGATGTTGATCCAGAAACTAGATAATATTAATCACAAACTCATTGGCCTAATACAATTACATATATAAAACACACTGAAAAATGCCGCAAGCTTCTTTGCTCCAATAATAGCACTAGGTTCAAAAGAGCAACAATAGTAAAGCTCTTCTTGATGCCCACGGACAGACATCCCCCACAGCATCTAATAGCAACCAACAAGCAAAACAACTTTAAACTCAATAAAATTCAAAGCATTACTACAATATTTCGACTAATAGGACCAATCACATGTAGAAATCACACATAAAATACTCAGTAAATATCAGAATTTTTACAACCAATAGAACAAAGCAAGTTAAATGATACATTACATCAAAAAAAAAATAGCAAATGGACCATACTAATGCATTGCCCACTAAGCCAAAGTGGTTTTCATCAAGAAGCTCATCAACCACCAGATTAAAGATTGAATAGGGCACACTTAGCAGCAGTTTAAAGGAACCTTAAAAGCACAAGACATATCACCCAATGTAGAAGCTAGTCCTCTTCATGGCGATGTTTCGTGCTCTTCATCTAAGATCTACCCACTCGCGAGTCATCTGAAGCACTGACGTCGGAATGTAAATGTCAGAAGACGTAGATGGCATTTATTGGCGCAAAAAATAACAGCAACACCTCACTTGTTCTAGGTTCAAAATGGAAGTAAAATAAGTTCTTACGTTTGGGTCAAGTTTTATGGAATTCTGAGAACGATCAAAATTTAGCAGTTTGTCACGGTTATTTCAACGCAAGTTTATTCTCCTTTTCTACTAATTTGTAGTTATTATTACGCTTAGCAAATTTACCACCCAAAAAAATGGGTCTAGACCTACGTTTGGGTCAAGTTTCGTGGAATTCTGAGAACGTTCAAAATTTAGCTGTTTGTCACGGTTTTATTAAAACAAGTTTGTTTCCCTTTTCGACTAACTTGTAGTTATTATTAGGTTTAGCAAATTTACCACACAAAACAATTGGTCTAGACCAACGTTTGGGTCATGTTTCGTGGAATTTTTTTTGGGTAAATGTAATTTTCATTAAGATAAAAAAAATACAGTACAACAAACTGGCAATCAGTTGGTTTCTCCCTCGACAGGCCAAGGGATACGCCAAAGTCTATACAAAGCTCGTGTACTGACGGAGGTAGCTAATGTGATACTAAGAATCCGCTGCCTGACGTCATCAACTATCAATTTAGCTATGATGTTTAGTGTCCTTTCAACGTGCTCGAATCGTCTCAAGTTCCTTTCTCTCCAAATGTGGTAAACACATGATGCTAGTAGTGCTCGATAAGCAATGTTAAGGATGTGCTTTCCCCTCCATCTCCGTGAAGCCCACTCAATATCTCTTGTCCAGTCTGTATTGGGCCAATGGAATGCTAACACCTTCCGGATTGTTGTGAGACACTGTCGACTAAATTTGCGTGGGCGTGTGTTTCTAGTGCCCCCTCATTACACAAAATGCATGTGCCAAGATGAGATAGCCATGTTTTGTCTGTCGTGGGTAGCTTGC
>NC_026147.1:18735786-18738975 GCF_000512975.1 Sesamum indicum
ATATATATATATATATATATATATATATACAAACGATCAACCCATAACACCTACAGTCAATGTTTTCAGAATTGGACTGGGAATCAAATCAGTCAAGTTACTAGGTCACTGGTCCTACCGATTGGACAAGATTAAAAAAAAACGATTGACCCGGATATTATTATATACATATATATGCAACATATAATATATTATATGTCAATAGATTACATAAATACAGTTTATAATAATATTTTATAAAATGGTATAATTTATAAATGAATACAATTTATAATAGTCTAACAATAAAAAGACACAAACCTCTTGGAGGAAGTAAATTAAATTAAAATTCAAAGTAACAAAAATTTAAAACTGGAAAGCCCCCCAAATACATTATATATGGATTGACTAAATAAATAAAATTAATAAAAATATTTTAGCAACCGTCTCCTTCATATAAGTTTATTAAAAAAAAGTAAAAAAAAGATTGGAGAAACATGGTGAAAAGGAGAAATAAATAGATTATGAAGAAATAAAAACTCCATTGACTATTAGAAGTACGCATTATCCCATATTGAAAATGTCAGCCAAATTTAATTACTTTTTCATTGTTCCACATTGAAAAAATATAAGCTAAGATTATGCACTTTCTCATTTGTCCCATATTGGGAAAATATGAAGCAAGTTTAAGCTATTTACACTATAAATATGTGATATATTTTGAATCATTATCTATGATGCACATGCCTATTTATTTTCTTTGACATTTAGTTACTTCTCATTTTGTATATATCACTATATTTGTTAGTGACATATATATTTTATTACATTATAATTGTTTTTTAAAAAAAATTATCAAAAATGGTTAGATCGGGTATCGGGCGGACCGATTTTTGATCAGTTTTGACCGGTCTGCACCAGGTTGATAGGCCTCAACTTTATGGCCTTGACCCGGACTGGACACATGCCCGATTACCGATTGAATCGGTCGAACTGGCTGGTCCAATCTGATTTCAAAAACAATACCTTCGGTAGTCTATCCCATAAGTAGGTAGGCCATTTATGGTCACATCAAAGCCGAATGCATCATAAATGCTAGATTCGTGGCATTGTCATACGTCCGTACAACTTAATGCCACAATTGTAACGGCTCCTCGATCAATAGCTCGAGGTACACATTGATCAGACGCTTTGGAATAGACAAGCCAGGGATCACTATCATTAGGAATATATACTCAGACTTCATGCACATCCTCGTCGGAGATTATACGATGTGAGTACAATTAAAAAATATAAGCAGGTTTGACCATATTTCTAGTGTGGTGCAAACCCATTAATGCACGATACAAGTCTAACATTACGGGCCTCCAATACAAAATTAGGATATGTCTGGTCAAAATGTTTCTAAGCCTTTATACTGGATTGGTGGCCCCAAGAGCCCTTGTCCATCTGATGGTGGCATGCCACATCATGTACTCTATCATCGCTGCTGAAGCACGCGACCTCTATAGTCGGAGAATATGCGGCAAGTTCCTATGAATGACAAACGAGGCTTCTTGCAACAATGGTTTCAATCCCTAGTCAGTAGGTACCTAGCGTCACCACAAAAATTGTAGTACTACAAATCAATTTTGTCCTTATAGTACAACATACAATCATTTTACACACATGTCAATAGGTAACCTAAATACCTTATCAACATCTTCGTGCTGTCAGGGTGTAATCGTGCGATAATAGATGACTAGTCCACTGTGGCACCTGATTGTAGCATCTGTAGGACATGTTGTCTCGGCCTTGATTGTCACCAGTCTAGCAACCACAAGATTCATTATATTTGTTGTACAACGGTTGGTCTACAACATGTACCATATCGAAAAAACGGTCTGATAACCCGAATATATAATCATAGGGTCCCTCATCATACCACGAACTAGGATCGGCATGAGTAGAATAGGAGATACTGCCCCTGCTACTGCACCTGCCAAGCAGGCAGAAGCAAAGAAACCACAGACCACTGAGTGGACTATGGTCCATAAGAGGAACAAGGGCAAAACCATTGATATAGCAACCAAGCCGGCAGTGGAGGGACACTAACCAATATCACCACCGGCCAACAAGGTGGATAAGGGACGGGTGAGCACGAAAGCACCGCATTTGCTCAAACTTCAAGATAGGGAGGTCCCCTTACAGACAGATTTAGATAGCTCATCAACAGATTCAGACAAAGCTTGCAGCATCAAAGATTCCAACTTTTCTTAGCCGCTCATTTCCAGGATGGTGCCAAGCTAACAACTTTGACACCATTGCCGGTGGACGCATCCTTGTGGTTTGGAACCCAGCAGTCATCGATCTTCAATCGGAGGATATCTCACCGCAAGTGATCCACTGTCGTGCTATGAATAAGTCGTCTCAGTTCTCCTTCTATATCTCGTTTACATATGGCCTGTATTCTGTTGTCAATAGAACGAGTATGTGGGAGAAGCTTACAGATTTGGGACATACAATGAGCATGCCATGGCTCATTATGGGCGATTTCAATTGTGTGAAATCTCCCGAGGAGAAGCAGCTTGGAGTGACCCCGAATTGATATAGGGTTTAGGGTTTGGGGTATAGGGTTTAGGGTATAGGGTTTAGGGTTTGGGGTTTAGGGTTTAGGGTATGAGGGTATTAGTGTTTTGGGGTTTTGGGTTTAAGGTTTAGGGTTTAGGGTTTTTTTTTTTAACCCACGCACACACCGACTCACAGACGCTCACACCGCACACACACCCCCACACACACACACCCGACACACACACACACATACACACACCACACACACACACCCGACACACATACACACACTCATACACACACACACACACACCGCATACACACCGCACACACACCCCACACACCCCCTCCCCCCACACACACCCCACACACACACATATACACACACAAAAAAGAATGACGAACAAACAAGGAAATGGAAATACCGGAACAACAAACACACCCCCTCCCCCCCACACACACACAACAAACACATACACCCACCGCACACGCACACACATGCACACACACACACACACACCATACACACACATTCACACATGCACACACACCCCCACACACACGCACACCCCACACACTCATACACACACATAAAATAAACACACACACACCCCACATACACACAAACACAGACACACCCCCCCCCCCCCCCCCCCCACC
>NC_026147.1:18739013-18749083 GCF_000512975.1 Sesamum indicum
GAAGGGGGCCATCATTGAACAAAACTTCTCAAGTTTGTGGTCAATAAAATTAAAAAAGAAATGCAGTTGCTGATTAGAACATATAAAACTATATTCTTGACATCATGATCTCAATAGAAACCTGCTACACCAGATCATGATTTTCAAAAATATTGATACAGAAACTAGATAAGATTAATCACAAAATATCATTGGCTTAATACAATTACATATATAAAAATACTGAAAAATGCTGCAACCTTTTTTGCTCCAATAATAGCACTGGGTTCAAAAGAGCAGCAATAGTCAAGCTCTTCTTGATATCCACAGGGATGTTTCCCCAAGAGCATCTATTAGCAACCAACAAGCAAAACAACTTTAAACTCAATAAAATTCAAGGCATTACTGCAACATTTCAACTAACAGGACCAATCACATGTTGAAATCACACATAAAATACTCAGTAAGTATCAGAGTTTTTACAACTAGTAGAAGAAAGCAATTAAAATGATACATTACATCAAACTAAAAAACAGCAAATGCACCATACTAATGCATTGCCCACTAAGCCAAAGTGGTTTTTTTCAAGAAGCTCATCAACTACCAGATTAGAGATTGAATAGGGCACACTTAGCAGCAGTTTAGAGGAAGCTTAAAAGCACAAGACATATTACCCACTATAAAGACTAGTCCTCTTCATGGCGATGTTTCGTGCTCTTCATCTCATGCTGCTTCTTGCCCTTACCCACTCGCGAATCATCTGAAGCACTGAAGTCGGAATGTAAATGTAAAAAGACGCAGATGGCATTCGTTGGCGCAGAAGATAAAAGCAACACCTCACTTTTTCTAGATTCAATATGTAAGTAAAACATGTTTCACCGTGACACACACACCCCCCACACACACACCCCACACACACACACACTGCACAAGCACCCCCTCCCCCCCACACACACAACAAACACACACACCCACCGCACACGCACACATATAAGAGTTTTTACAACCAGTAGAACAAAGCAATTAAAATGATACATTACATCAAACTGAAAAACAAGAAATACACCATACTAATGCATTTCCCACTAAGCCAAAGTGGTTTACATCAATAAGCTCATAAACCACTAGATTAAAGATTGAATAGGACACACTTAGCAGCAGTTTAGAGGAACCTTAAAAGCACAAGACATATCACCCACTGTATAAGCTAGTCCTCTTCATGGCGATGTTTCGTGCTCTTCATCTCAGACCGCTTCTTGCCCCTACCCACTCGCGAATTATCTGAAGCACTGAAGTCGGAATGTAAATACAAGAAGACGCAGATGGCATTCGTTGGGGCAGAAGATAAAAGCAACACCTCACTTTTTCTAGGTTCAAAATGGAAGTAAAACATGTTTTGCCGTGACACACACACACCCCCACACACACACACACTGCACAAGCACACCCCCTCCCCCCCACACACACAACAAACACACACACCCACCGCACACGCACACATATAAGAGTTTTTACAACCAGTAGAACAAAGCAATTAAAATGATACATTACATCAAACTGAAAAACAACAAATGCACCATACTAATGCATTTCCCACTAAGCCAAAGTGGTTTACATCAATAAGCTCATAAACCACTAGATTAAAGATTGAATAGGACACACTTAGCAGCAGTTTAGAGGAACCTTAAAAGCACAAGACATATCAACCACTGTAAAAGCTAGTCCTCTTCATGGCGATGTTTCGTGCTCTTCATCTCAGACCGCTTCTTGCCCCTACCCACTCAAGAATCATCTGAAGTACTGAAGTCGGAATGTAAATACAAGAAGACGCAGATGGCATTCGTTGGGGCAAAAGATAAAAGTAACACCTCACTTTTTCTAGTTTCAAAATGGAAGTAAAACATGTTTCACCGTGACACACACACACCCCCACACACACACACCCCACACACACACACACACACAACACACACTCATACACACACAGCCCACACACACACACACTCATACACACACACACACCGCATACACACCGCACACACACACCCCACACACACACACACATACACACACCACACACACACATTCACACACACACACACCCCACACACACACACACACACTCATACACACACACCCCACACACACACACACACACACTCATACACACACACACACCGCATACACACCGCACACACACCCCACACACCCCCTCCCCCCACACACACATATACACACACAAAAAAAATAACGAACAAACAAGGAAATGGAAATACCGGAACAACAAACACACCCCCTCCCCTACACACACACACAACAAACACATACACCCACCGCACACACACACACATGCACACACACACACCATACACACACATTCACAACGCACACACACCCCCACACACACGCACACCCCACACACACACCCCACACACTCATACACACACATAAAATAAACATACACACCCACCGCACACACACAAACACACACACACCCCACACACACACACACACCCCCCACCCACACACACATACACACACGCAAAAAAAAGGCGAACAGACAAGGAAATAAAAAAACTGGAATAAGAAGGGGGCCATCATTCAACAAAACTTCTCAAGTTTGTGGTCAATAAAATTGAAAAAGAAATGCTGTAGCTGATTAGAACATATAAAACTATATTCTTGACATCATGTTCTCAATAGAAATCTGCTACACCAGATCATGATTTTCAGAAATGTTGATACAGAAACTAGATAAGATTAATCACAAAATCATTGGCTTAATACAATTACATATATAAAAATACTGAAAAATGTTGCAACCTTCTTTGCTCCAATAATAGCACTGGGTTCAAAAGAGCAGCAATAGTTAAGCTCTTCTTGATATCCACAGGGATGTTTCCCCAAGAGCATCTATTAGCAACCAACAAGCAAAACAACTTTAAACTCAATAAAATTCAAGGCATTACCGCAATATTTCAACTAACAGGACCAATCACATGTTGAATCACACATAAAATACTCAGTAAGTATCAGAGTTTTTACAACCACTAGAAGAAAGCAATTAAAATGATACATTACATCAAACTAAAAAACAGCAAATGCACCATACTAATGCATTGCCCACTAAGCCAAAGTGGTTTTCATCAAGAAGCTCATCAACCACCAGATTAAAGATTGAATAGGGCACACTTAGCAGCAGTTTAGAGGAACCTTAAAAGCACAAGACATATTACCCACTATAAAGACTAGTCCTCTTCATGGCGATGTTTCGTGCTCTTCATCTCAGGCCGCTTCTTGCCCCTACCCACTCGCGAATCATCTGAAGCACTGAAGTTGGAATGTAAATGTAAGAAGACGCAGATGGCTTTCGTTGGCGCAGAAGATAAAAGCAACACCTCACTTTTTCTAGATTCAAAATGGAAGTAAAACATGTTTCACCGTGACACACACACCCCCCCCCACACACATCCCACACACACACACACACTGCACAAACACACCCCCTCCCCCCCACACACACAACAAACACACACACCCACTGCACACGCACACATATCAGAGTTTTTACAACCAGTAGAACAAAGCAATTAAAATGATACATTACATCAAACTGAAAAACAACAAATGCACCATACTAATGCATTTCCCACTAAGCCAAAGTGGTTTACATCAATAAGCTCATAAACCACTAGATTAAAGATTGAATAGGACACACTTAGCAGCAGTTTAGAGGAACCTTAAAAGCACAAGACATATCAACCACTGTAAAAGCTAGTCCTCTTCATGGCGATGTTTCGTGCTCTTCATCTCAGACCGCTTCTTGCCCCTACCCACTCACGAATCATCTGAAGTACTGAAGTCGGAATGTAAATACAAGAAGACGCAGATGGCATTCGTTGGGGCAAAAGATAAAAGCAACACCTCACTTTTTCTAGGTTCAAAATGGAAGTAAAACATGTTTCACCGTGACACACACACACCCCCACACACACACACCCCACACACAGACACCCCACACACACACACACACACACACACACACCACTCACACTCCACCACTCACACTCATACACACACAGCCCACACACACACACACACACCGCATACACACCGCACACACACCCCACACACACACACACACAACACACACACCACACACACACATTCCCACCCACACACACCCCACACACCCATACACACACACCCCACACACACACACACCCTCATACACACACACACACCGCATACACACCGCACACACACCCCACACACCCCCTCCCCCCACACACACCCCCCACACACACATATACACACACAAAAAAAATAACGAACAAACAAGGAAATGGAAATACCGGAACAACAAACACACCCCCTCCCCTACACACACACACAACAAACACATACACCCACCGCACACACACACACATGCACACACACACCATACACACACATTCACACACGCACACACACCCCCACACACACGCACACCCCCCACACACACCCCACACACTCATACACACACATAAAATAAACATACACACCCACCGCACACACACAAACACACACACACCCCACACACACACACATACACACACGCAAAAAAAAGGCGAACAGACAAGGAAATAAAAAAACCGGAATAAGAAGGGGACCATCATTCAACAAAACTTCTCAAGTTTGTGGTCAATAAAATTGAAAAAGAAATGCTGTAGCTGATTAGAACATATAAAACTATATTCTTGACATCATGATCTCAATAGAAACCTGCTACACCAGATCATGATTTTCAGAAATGTTGATACAGAAACTAGATAAGATTAATCACAAAATCATTGGCTTAATACAATTACATATATAAAAATACTGAAAAATGCTGCAACCTTTTTTGCTCCAATAATAGCACTGGGTTCAAAAGAGCAGCAATAGTTAAGCTCTTCTTGATATCCACAGGGATGTTTCCCCAAGAGCATCTATTAGCAACCAACAAGCAAAACAACTTTAAACTCAATAAAATTCAAGGCATTACCGCAATATTTCAACTAACAGGACCAATCACATGTTGAATCACACATAAAATACTCAGTAAGTATCAGAGTTTTTACAACCACTAGAAGAAAGCAATTAAAATGATACATTACATCAAACTAAAAAACAGCAAATGCACCATACTAATGCATTGCCCACTAAGCCAAAGTGGTTTTTTTCAAGAAGCTCATCAACTACCAGATTAAAGATTGAATAGGGCACACTTAGCAGCAGTTTAGAGGAACCTTAAAAGCACAAGACATATTACCCACTATAAAGACTAGTCCTCTTCATGGCGATGTTTCGTGCTCTTCATCTCAGGCCGCTTCTTGCCCCTACCCACTCGCGAATCATCTGAAGCACTGAAGTTGGAATGTAAATGTAAGAAGACGCAGATGGCTTTCGTTGGCGCAGAAGATAAAAGCAACACCTCACTTTTTCTAGATTCAAAATGGAAGTAAAACATGTTTCACCGTGACACACACACACCCCCACACACACACACCCCACACACACACACACACACACACCACACACACTCATACACACACACCCCACACACACACACACACTCATACACACACACACACACCGCATACACACCGCACACACACCACACACACTCATACACACACAGCCCACACACACTCATACACACACACACACCGCACACACACCACCACACACACACACACACACATACACACACATTCCCACACACACACACCCCACACACACACATATACACACACAAAAAAAATGACGAACAAACAAGGAAATGGAAATACCCGAACAACAAACACACCTCCTCCCCCCCACACACACACAACAAACACATACACCCACCGCACACGCACACACATGCACACACACACACAATGCTGCAACCTTCTTTGCTCCAATAATAGCACTGGGTTCAAAAGAGCAGCAATAGTTAAGCTCTTCTTGATATCCACAGGGATGTTTCCCCAAGAGCATCTATTAGCAACCAACAAGCAAAATAACTTTAAACTCAATAAAATTCAAGGCATTACTGCAATATTTCAACTAACAGGACCAATCACATGCTGAAAACACCCCACACACACACACACACCCCCCACCCACACACACATACACACACGCAAAAAAAAGGCGAACAGACAAGGAAATAAAAAAACTGGAATAAGAAGGGGGCCATCATTCAACAAAACTTCTCAAGTTTGTGGTCAATAAAATTAAAAAAGAAATGCAGTTGCTGATTAGAACATATAAAACTATATTCTTGACATCATGATCTCAATAGAAACCTGCTACACCAGATCATTATTTTCAGAAATGTTGATACAGAAACTAGATAAGATTAATCACAAAATCATTGGCTTAATACAATTACATATATAAAAATACTGAAAAATATTGCAACCTTCTTTGCTCCAATAATAGCACTGGGTTCAAAAGAGCAGCAACAGTTAAGCTCTTCTTGATATCCACAGGGATGTTTCCCCAAGAGCATCTATTAGCAACCAACAAGCAAAACAACTTTAAACTCAATAAAATTCAAGGCATTACTGCAATATTTCAACTAACAGGACCAATCACATGCTGAAATCACACATAAAAATACTCAGTAAATATCAGAATTTTTACAACCAGTAGAACAAAGCAATTAAAATGATACATTACATCAAACTAAAAAACAGCAAATGCACCATACTAATGCATTGCCCACTAAGCCAAAGTGGTTTTCATCAAGAAGCTCATCAACCACCAGATTAAAGATTGAATAGGGCACACTTAGCAGCAGTTTAGAGGAACCTTAAAAGCACAAGACATATCACCCACTGTAAAAACTAGTCCTATTCATGGCGATGTTTTGTGCTCTTCATCTCAGGCCGCTTCTTGCCCCTACCCACTCGCGAATCATCTGAAGCACTGAAGTCGGAATGTAAATGTAAGAAAACGCAGATGGCATTCGTTGGCGCAGAACATAAAAGCAACACCTCACTTTTTCTAGATTCAAAATGGAAGTAAAACATGTTTCACCGTGACACACACACCCCCCCCCACGCACACACACCCCCCCCGCACGCGCACACACACCCCCCCCCCCCCACACACACAACAAACACACACACCCACCGCACACGCACACATATAAGAGTTTTTACAACCAGTAGAACAAAGCAATTAAAATGATACATTACATCAAATTGAAAAACAACAAATGCACCATACTAATGCATTTCCCACTAAGCCAAAGTGGTTTACATCAATAAGCTCATAAACCACTAGATTAAAGATTGAATAGGACACACTTAGCAGCAGTTTAGAAGAACCTTAAAAGCACAAAGCATATCACCCACTATAAAAGCTAGTCCTCTTCATGGCAATGTTTCGTGCTCTTCATCTCAGACCGCTTCTTGCCCCTACCCACTCGCGTACCATCTGAAGCACTAAAGTCGGAATGTAAATATAAGAAGACGCAGATGGCATTCGTTGGGGCAGAAGATAAAAGCAACACCTCACTTTTTCTAGGTTCAAAATGGAAGTAAAATATGTTTCACCGTGACACACACACACACACCCCACACACACACACAACAAACACACACACCCACCGCACATGCATACACACCACACACACCCCCGCACACACGCCCACCCCACACCCCCCACACACACACTCATACACACACACACCCACCACACACACACAAACACACACACACACCCCACATACACAAAAAAAAAGGCGAACAGACAAGAAAATGGAAAAATCGGAATAAGAAGGGGTCATCATTCAGCAAAATTTCTCAAGTTTGTGGTCAATAAAATTGGAAAAGAAATGCAATAGCTGATTAGAACATATAAAACTATATTCCTTGATATAATGATCTCAATAGAAACCTGCTACACCAGATCATTATTTTCAGAGAGGTTGATCCAGAAACTAGATAATATTAATCACAGAATCATTGGCCTGATACAATAATATATATAAAACACACTGAAAAATGCTGCAACCTTCTTTGCTCCAATAATAGCACTGGTTTCAAAAGAGCAGTAATAGTTAAGCTCTTCTTGATGCCCATAAAGAGGCTTCCCCAAAGCATAGAATAACAACCAACAAGTAAAACAACTTTAAACTCAATAACATTCCAAAGCATTATTGCAGTATTTCAACTAACATGACTGATCACATGTTGGAATCACACATAGAATGCTCAAAAAATATCAGAATTTTTACAACCAGAAGAACAAAGCAATTAAAATGATACATTACATCAAACTGAAAAACAACAAATGCACCAAACTAATGCATTGTCCACTAAGCTTCAGTGGTTTTCATCAAGAAGCTCATCAACCACCAGATTAAAGATTGAATATGGCACACTTAGCAGCAATTAGAGGAACCTTAAAAGTACAAGACATATCACCTACTGTAGAAGCTAGTCCTCTTAATGGCAATTTTTCCTACTCTTCTTCTGAGACCGCTTCTTGCCCCTACCACTCGCGAATCATCTGAAGCACTGACGTCGTAATCAGAGACTGAATATGCCTTCCTGCTCCTTTCTTTATGCCGTAGAAAGCAGAATCATCAGAAAAATCATCATCTGAATGATGGTGACTCCTCCTCTTCCTCTTTTCCTTCCTACTCTTCCTCTTTCTTCGCTTGCGCTTCAATTCCTGCAATTTACCTAATTCAAAAAAGTGCATTCAATTCCTTAAAAAGAAAAACAAAAAAGAAATAGAAAAGTACCTTCAAGGTAATCCAACTACCCATACTGCTCAAAAGCAACTTGAGATCATAAAGTAAACTAAAATCCAAAATGCTATGAATAATGGGATGGTTAACAAAAGCAATTAGCACTGGTTAGCTTTGTATTTACTATGGTATTTCAGCAAAAGCCTAAGCGACAAGAAATATAAATCACACAAGACGCCTCAACCTTTAACAAAGTTAGCATAAAAACTTGTAATGGATTTTGATTACTTCATGAAACTTATATCTCTTCCAAAAAGTTAAAGCTAGTGTCTCTTTCCAATAAAGGAATCACCTTTCTAAAGAAGAGTCACATGAACAGTTGTGCCATTTATCAAGCAACACCACAGATTCAACAACTTATAGCCTAATATCTTGGTTTTTGCAATACCAAAACCACATTACTAGGAAACTGTTACCACTGAAATATGTACAAAACTGCCTATAAATACCTGAAGGTAGAAAAATAACAGAAACTTGGGCAGGTGAATGATTAATTCTTTACCTGATAAATAGTAAGCCATATGTAAGCACAAACATGAGTCAAACATCAGCTACAGCATATATAACTGATTAATAGTTCCTTATCAAAAGGACCATTCTCCCTCTTCCATACGGATACCCAAAAGTCAAGGTGATGCTACAGAAACTACTATGTGATTCAAGAGCGAAAATTATAGAGATCGCTAATAGCAGGAAGGGAATCAAAATGGCTAAACACACCAAACTCAGGGTTCAAAACTACGACATTTTTTAGTGGTCGCTGGCAATCAATTTAAGAATTGGTTAGCAGATTATAACCACCCAAGACATTTATCAGATTTTATCAATCATCCACACATTTTCTCACACTATATCTCCTCTAGTAAAGTAAATCAATCCAAAACCACTCTTGCTAACGAGATATATTGAAAGGGAAAAAGAAGAGGGACAATGCACTCTCTCTTGTCCTTTTATTGCTCTTCACTTCAATAAATACTCTTTCATATCAAGTAAACAAAAATGAGAATACACATCTATGCAAACACACAAAAATATTGCAAATGACATAAATAGACCACAAAGACACACGATACCCGTAATGAGCATAAAATATTGGGAAACTATGGTGACATCCTGCACGAGAAAAAGGATTGTGTAGATAGAAATAAAGACTTATAAATTTAAGAAGAATGACAAATGTAACAAGATGCAGATGGCATTCGTTGGCGTAGAAGATAAAAGCAACATCTCACTTCTTCTATGTTCAAAATGGAAAACATGTTTTACCGTGAAACACACACATACACACATGCACACACCCCCCCACACACACACCGCA
>NC_026147.1:18749093-18772155 GCF_000512975.1 Sesamum indicum
CCCCCCCCCCCCCCCCCCCCACACACACACAAACCCACACACACCCCACACACACACACATACACACACACACAAAAAAAAAAGACGAACAAACAAGGAAATGAAAAGGCCGGAATAAGAAGGGGGCATCATTCAGCAAAGCTTCTCAAGTTTGCAGTCGATAAAATTAAAAAAGAACTGCAGTAGCAGATTAAAACATATAAATGTTTTCCTTGACATCATGATCTCAATAGAAACCTACTACACCAGATCTTAATTTTCAAAGAGGTTGATCCAGAAGCTTGATAATATTAATCACAAAATCATTGACCTAATACAATTACATATATAAAACACATTGGGAAATGCTGCAACCTTCTTTGCTCCAATAATAGCACTGGGTTCAAAAGAGCAGCAATAGTTAAGCTCTTCTTGATGCCCACAGGCAGGTTTTCCCTAAAGCATCTAATAGCAACCAACAAGTAAAACTTGAGAAGTAAAGTAAATCAATCCAATACCATCCTTGCGAATGGGATATATTTAAAGGAAAATAGGGACAATGCACTCTCTCTTGTCCTGTTATTTCTCTTCATTTCAATAAGTACTCTTTCATATCATGTAAAAAAAATGAGAATACACATCTATCCAAGCACGCAAAAATATTGCAAAGGACATAAATAGACCACAAAAGACACACAATAGACGTAATGAGCATAAAATATTGTGAAACTATGGTCTCATCCTGCACGTGAAAAGGGTTATGTAGATAGAAATGAACACTTAGAATTGAAAGAGAATAACAAATGTAACAAGACGCGGATGGCATTCGTTGGCACAGAAGATAAAAGCAACACCTCACTTCTTCTATGTTCAAAATGGAAGTAAAAAACATGTTCTACCGTGACACACACACTCCCCCACCCCCCCACACACACACATACCGCACACGCACATGCACACACACACACACACCCCACGCACACACACACATGCACCCCACACACACACCCCACACACACACACACAGAACAAACACACACACCCACCGCACACGCACACACACACACACTTACACAAAAAAAAGACGCATAGACAAGGAACTGGAAAATTCGAAACAAGGAGGGGCTATTATTCAGCAAAACTTCTCAAGTTTGTGGTCGATAAAATTGAAAAAGAAATGCAGTAGCTTATTAGAATATATAAAAATATATTCCTTGACGTCATGATCTCAATAGAAGCCTGCTACACCAGATCATGATTTTCAGAGAGGTTGATTCATAAACTAGATAATATTAATCACTAAATCATTGTCCTAATATAATTACATATATAAAACACACTGAGAAATACTGCAACCTTCTTTGCTCCAATAATAGCACTGGGTTCAAAAGAGCAGCAATAGTTAAGCTCTTCTTGATGCACACAGGCAGACTTCCCCCAAAGCATCGAATAGCAACCAACAAGTAAAACAACTTTAAACTCAATAAAATTCCAAAGCATTACTGCAATATTTCAACTAACAGGACCGATCACATATCGGAATCACACATAGAATACTCAGTAAATATAAGAATTCTTAAAACCAGAAGAACAAAGAAATTAAAATGATACACTACATCAAACTGAAAAATAACAAATGCACCATACTAATGCATTGTCCACTAAGCCAAAGAGGTTTTCATCAAGAAGCTCATCAACCACCAGATTAAAGATTGAATAGGGCACACTTAGCAGCAGTTTAGAGAAACCTTAAAAGCACAAGACATATCACCCACTGTAGAAGCTAGTCCTCGTCATGGCGATGTTTCCTGCTCTTCTTCTCAGATCGGTTCTTGCCCCTACCACTTGCGAATATCTGAAGTACTGACGTCGGAATCAAAGTCTGAATAAGCCTTCCTGCTCCTCCCTTTATGCCGCAGATCAGCAGAATCATCAAAAGAATCATCATCTGAATGGTGGTGATTCCTCCTCCTCCTTTCTCCTTCCTACTCTTCCTCTTTCTTCGCCTGCGCTCCAATTCCTGCAATTTATACCTGCAATTTACCTAATTCAGAACAGCGCCTTCAATTCCTTAAAATAAAAAACATAAAAGAAATTGAAAAGTACCTTCAAGGTAATCCAACTACCCATACTGCTCAAAAGCAACATGAGATCAGAAAGTAAACAAAAAACTAAAATCCTATAATACATGGGATGGTTAACAAAAGCAACTAGCACTGGGTTAGCTTTGTATTTACTAAAGCATTTCAGCAAAAGCCTAAGCGACAAGAAACATAAATCACACAAGACACCTCAACCTTTAACAAAGTTAGCATAAAAATTTGTAATGGATTTTGATTACTCCATGAAACTTATCTCTCTTCCAAAAAGTTAAAGCTAGTGTCTCCTTCCAGTAAAGGAATCATCTTTCTAAAGAAGAGCCACAGGAACAATTGTGCCATTTATCAAGCAACACCACAGATTCAACAACTTATAGGCCTAATATCTTGGTTTCTGCAGTACCAAAACCACATTATTAGGAAATTGTTATCACTCAAATATGTACGAAACTGCCAATAAGTACCTGAAGGAAGAAAAATAACAGAAACTTGGACTGGTGAATGATTAGTTCTTTACCTGATAAAAAGTAAGCCAAATGTAAGCACAAGCATGAGTCAAGCATCAGCTGCAACATATATAACTGATTAATTGTTCCTGAGCAAAAGGACCATTCTCCCTCTTCCATGCGAGTATCCAAAAATCAAGGTGATGCTACAGACACTATTATGTGATTCAAGGTGAAAATTATAGAGCCCGCTATTAGCAGGAAGGAAATCAAAATGGCTAAACACACCAAACTCAGGGTTCAAAACTACAATATTTTGTAGTGGTCGCTGGCAACCAATTCAAGAATTAGTTGGAAGATCATAACGACCTAAGACATTTATCAGATTTTATTAATCATCCATTCTTTTTCTATCACTATATCCCCTCTTATAAAGTAAATCAATCCAAGACCACTCTTGTGAATGAGATATATTCAAAGAAAAAAAGAAGAGGGACAATGCACTCTCTCCTGTCCTGTTATTGCTCTTCATTTCAATAAATACTCTTTTATATCAGGTAAATAAAAATGAGAATACACATCTATGCAAGCACACAAAAATATTACAAAGGACATAAATAGACCACAAAGATACACAATACTCGTAATGAGCATAAAATGTTGCCAAACTATGGTGACATCCTGCACGAGAAAAAGGGTTGTGTAGATAGAAATGAAGACTTAGAAATTGAAGGAGAGTGGCAAATGTAACAAGACGCAGATGGCATTCGTCGGCGCAAAAGATAAAAGCAACATCTCACTTCTTCTATGTTCAAAATGGAAGTAAAACATGTTCTAGTGTGACACACACCCCACACACACACCGCACACACACACACACACCCCTACCCCACGCACACACACATGCACCCCACACACACACACACACACCCCCCACTCACACACATACACACACACACAACAAACGCACACAAACACACTTACAAAAAAAAAGACCCATAGACAAGGGAATGGAAAAGCCGGAACAAGGAGGGGCCATAGACAAGGGAATGGAAAATCCGGAACAAGGAGGGGGCATCATTCAACAAAAATTCTCAAGTTTGTGGTCGATAAAATTTAAAAGAAATGTAGTAGTTGATTAGAACATATAAAAATATATTACTTGACATCATGATCTCAATAGAAACCTGCTACACCAGATCATGATTTTCAGAAAGGTTGATCCAGAAACATATATAAAACACACTGGGAAATGCTGCAACATTCTTTGCTCCAATAATAGTACTGGGTTCAAAAGAACATCAATAGTTAAGCTCTTCTTGATGCCCACAGGCAGGCTTCCCCCCAAGCATCGATTAGCAACCAACAAGTAAAACAACTTTAAACTCAATAAAGTTTTAAAGCATTACTGCAATATTTCAACTAATAGGACTGATCACATGTCGGAATCACACATAGAATACTCAGTAAATATTCAAAGGAAAAAAGAAGAGGGACAATGCACTCTCTCCTGTCCTGTTATTGCTCTTCATTTAATAAATACTCTTTCATATTAGGTAAACAAAAATAAGAATACACATCTATGCAAGCACACAAAAATATTACAAAGGACATAAATAGACCACAAAGACACACAATACTCGTAATGAGCATAAAATATTGTGAAACTATGGTGACATCCTGCACGAAAAAAAAGGGTTGTGTAGAAAGAAATGAAGACTTAGAAATTGAAGGAGAATGACAAATGTAACAAGACACAGATGGCATTTGTTGGCGCAAAAGATAAAAGAAACGCCCCACTTCTTCTATGTTCAAAATGGAAGTAAAACATCTTCTACCGTGACACACACACACACACACACACACACACACACACACCCACACCCACACCCCACACACACACACACACACACCGCACATGCACACACACACACACACACTCTCACATAAAAAAAAGACATAGACAAGAAAATGGAAAAGCCGGAACAAGGAGGGGGCATCATACAACAAACCTTCTCAAGTTTGTGGTCGATAAAATTGAAAAAAATGCATTAGCTGATTAGAACATATAAAAATATATTCTTTGACATCATGATCTCAATAGAAACCTGCTACACCAGATCATGATTTTCAGAGAGGTTGATCCAGAAACTAGATAATATTAATCACAAAATCGTTGCCCTAATACAATTACATATATAAAACACACTGAAAAATGCTGCAACCTTTTTTGCCCCAATAATAGCACTGGTTTCAAAAGAGCAGTAATAGTTAAGCTCTTCTTGATGCCCATAAGCAGGCTTCCCCAAAGCATAGAATAACAACCAATAAGTAAAACAACTTTAAACTCAATAACATTCCAAAGCATTATTGCAGTATTTCAACTAACATGACTGATCACATGTTGGAATCACACATAGAATGCTCAAAAAATATCAGAATTTTTACAACCAGAAGAACAAAGCAATTAAAATGATACATTACATCAAACTGAAAAACAACAAATGCACCAAACTAATGCATTGTCCACTAAGCTTCAGTGGTTTTCATTAAGAAGCTCATCAACCACCAGATTAAATATTGAATATGGCACACTTAGCAGCAATTTAGAGGAACCTTAAAAGTACAAGACATATCACCCACTGTAGAAGCTAGTCCTCTTCATGGCAATTTTTCCTACTCTTCTTCTGAGACCGCTTCTTGCCCCTACCACTCGCGAATCATCTGAAGCACTGACGTCGTAATCAGAGACTGAATATGTCTTCCTGCTCCTTTCTTTATGTCGTAGAAAGCAGAATCATCAGAAAAATCATCATCTGAATGATGGTGACTCCTCCTCTTCCTCTTTTCCTTCCTACTCTTCCTCTTTCTTCGCTTGCGCTTCAATTCCTGCAATTTACCTAATTTAGAAAAGTGCATTCAATTCCTTAAAAAGAAAAAACAAAAAAAAAATAGAAAAGGACCTTCAAGTAATACAACTACCCATACTACTCAAAAGCAACATGAGATCAGAAAGTAAACCAAAATAAAAAATGCTATGAATACATGGGATGGTTAACAAAAAGCAATTAGCACTATGTTAGCTTTGTATTTACTAAGGCATTTCAGCAAAAGCCTAAGCGATAAGAAACAAAAATCACACAAGACGCCTCAACCTTTAACAAAGTTAAAATAAAAACTATTAATGGATTTTGATTACTTCATGAAACTTATCTCTTTTCCAAAAAGTTAAAGCTAGTGTCTCCTTCTAGTAAAGAAATCAACTTTTCTAAAGAAGAGCCAGAGGAACAGCTGTGCCATTTATCAAGCAACACCACAGATTCAACAACTTATAGGCCTAAGATCTTGATTTCTGCAGTACAAAAACCACATTACTAGGAAATTATTACCACTCAAATATGTAGGAAACTGCCCATAAGTACCTGAAGGCAGAAAAATAACAGAAACTTGTGCAGGAGAATGATTAATTCTTTACCTGATAAACAGTAAGCCACATGTAAGCACAAGCATGAGTCAAGCATAAGCTACAGCATATACAACTGATTAATTATTCCTGAGCAAAAGGACCATTCTCCCTTTTCCATGCAAGTACCCAAAAATCAAGGTGATGCTACAGAAACTACCATGTGATTCAAGGTGAAAATTATAGAGACCGCTATTAGCAGGAAGGAAATCAAAATGGCTAAACACACAAAACTCAGGGTTCAAAACTACAACATTTTTTTAGTGGACGCTGGCAACCAATTTAAGAATTGGTTAGCAGATCATAACCACCCAAGGCATTTATCAGATTTTATCAATCATCCACACATTTTCTCACACTAAATCTCCTCTAGTAAAGTAAATCATTCCAAGACCACTCTTGCTAACTAGATATATTGAAAGGGAAAAAGAAGAGGGACAATGCACTCTCTCCAGTCCTGTTATTGCTCTTCATTTCAATAAATACTCTTCCATATCAGGTAAACAAAAATGAGAATACACATCTATACAAGCACACAAAAATATTACAAAGGACATAAATAGACCACAAAGACACACAAAACCCGTAATGAGCATAAAATATTGCGAAACTATGGTAACATCATGCACGGTAAAAAGGGTTGTGTAGATAGAAATGAAGATTTAGAAATTGAAGGATGTAGAAGATAAAAGCAACACCTCACTTATTCTATGTTCAAAATAGAAGTAAAACATGTTATATCGTGATCCCCCCCACCCACACCCACACCCACACCCACACACACACACCGCACATGCACATGCACACATACACCCCCCCCACACACACCCCCCCACCGCACACGCACACACACAAACACACCCACTCACATACACACACACAAAAGACGCACAGACAAGGAAATGAAAAAGCCAAAACAAGGCGGGGGCATCATTCAGCAAAATTTCTCAAGTTTTTGGTCGATAAAATTGAAAAAAAAATGCAGTAGCTGATTAGAACATATAAAAATATATTCCTTGACATCATGATGTCAATAGAAACCTGCTACACCAAATCATGCTTTTCAGAGAGGTTGATCCAGAAACTAGATAATATTAATCATAAAATCATTGCCCTAATGCAATTACATATATAAAACACATTGGAAAATGTTGCAACCTTTTTTGCTCCAATAATAGCACTGGATTCAAAAGAGCAGCAATAGTTAAGCTCTTCTTGATGCACACAGGCAGGCTTCCCCAAAGCTTCGAATAACAACCAACAAGTAAAACAACTTTAAACTCAATAACATTCCAAAACATTACTGCATTATTTCAACTAACAGGATCGATCACATGTTGGAATCACACATAGAATACTCAGTAAATATCAGAATTCTTATAACCAGAAGAACAAAACAATTAAAATGTACATTACATCAAACTGAAAAATAGTAGAAAAATTGCATAAAACCCCCCTGTGTTTTAAAAATTTAGCTAAAAACCCCCTGTGTTAAAATAATAGGCAAAAAAAACCCTATGTTTTCCAAATTGTTGCATACTCTCCCATTTCATTAGATGAACTCTAACGGCATTAAACTTTTTCTAAATTGACCGTTATACCCTTCTTATAACAACCATTGATATTTGAATGTAAAAAATAAACGGTCCAGATCTAAAGTAGTATAAATATATTTTTATTTATATTATTTATATATACATTATACATATCGTATATATTATATAGACTATTTCTTTCCGAATCTTCTCTCTATGATTCTGTCGTCGTAGGAAAAGAATTTTCGACCATGGATTATACCATTGGAATCCTCTTCTCAAGACGAACATATCCATACCATCAATTTTAACTTTCATTGACTGGAAAGACTGGGCTTCGAGCACGACCGTCAAAGCTTCTTGGCTTTAATTCGTTGTCATCCGAACGAATTCCAGCCTGGGACCACCACCAATAGACTCGCCTCAACGTGAAGATTCAAACGAGACCAACGTTGCTCATTTTCATCAAGTTTTTGCTGAGATCCAAAACTTTTAAATTTATTTTTGCCGTGATGTTTGTTGCGTCGATTTGCCACCGTCTTGATGAATCACGGCCTGAGACTACCACCGTTAGACTCCCCTTGTTGAGACGATTCCAACGAGACTAAGATTGTTAATTTTAATCACAACCGGTGACTCGTCAGCGTTGGAGAAGACGACGGAGAAGAATTAATAAATAAAAATTAATCAATATTGTTTAATTTAACAAAATTTAAAAATAATAAGAAATATTAAATGTTTAATTTAAATATATAATAATAATTTAAATACAATATTTTATATACGTTAAAAAAATTGATCTAATTAAATCTTATTTAAATATATATTAATAGTTTTAATATAATATTTTATATAAGTTAAAAAAATTGATATAAATTTTAGGTATTTTTATATTTATTTAGTATATTTTATAATAAATATTAGAATACATTTGAATTAAATAATCGTTTAATTTGATTAATAATATAACATTTTATAAAAGTTAAAAAATCTTATATAACTGTAGGATTGTTATATTGATTTAATATATTTTATAAATAAATATGAAAAATATTAAATTAAATAATAATTTAATTTAATATATAATATATGATTTTTATATATATTCAAACAAAAGGGACAAATTGAAAATTTGCTCACTTAAAATACTATTTTTATAGTATGTTTGTGAGGGGATGTTAAGTTGTATATATAATGAAGGAGAAGGGTATTTTGGACAGTTGCACTACCAAAAAAGCTGAAATAGGATAGAAAAAAAGCTCTACTCTCATTTCCACCGCGTGTACAGCACCTTCCGTCAGTTTTGGACGGAGGGGGTCTTTTTTGCAGGGTTTCAAAATTCACAAGGTCTTTTATGGTTATTTATTTAACACAGGTAAGTTTTATGTAATTTTAGCATAACACAGAGGGGTATTATGGAATTTTCCCTAAATTTTTTGTAACTCTTATAGATGATTTTTTCAAGTATTGCTATATTCATCTTATTATAGCTAAGGATGAAAATTTTTGACAAGTTTAAGGTTTATAAAAATAAAGTTGAAAATCAATTAGAAAAAAAGATTAAAATGCTGATATCTAATAGAGGGGGAGAATATTCTTCAAAAGAGTTGTCAAAATTTTGTGAAGATAATGATATAATACATGAATTCACACCTCCTTATTTACCACAATCAAATGGTGTAGATGATAGAAAAAATAGGACTTTGATGAATATGATTAATGTGATGCTAATAAACTTAGGAGTACCAGAAAATTTGTGGAGAGAAGCTATTTTGGCTTCTTGTTATACATTAAATTGCATAATAGTTAAAGGTAATACTAAAACACCTTATGAGTTATGGAAAAAAAGAACTTCTACACTAAATTTCTTAAAGTGTGGGGGTGTCTAGCAAAAGTAATTATACCTGAATTCAAGAGAAAAAAAATAGTCCTAAAGTTGTAGATGCTATCTTTATTGGATACGCGCAAAATAGTACTACAAATAGGTTTCTAGTGTTTAATTCTGAAGTTAGTACAACATCTAACAATACAATTATTGCGGCTAGAGATGCAACATACTTTGGAGATGTTTTTCCTTTTAAGACTAAAATTCAAAGTGAGTCATACATTTCAAAAAATTGAATCTTCTACAGTTGAATCATTTAGTAGTGTGGTGTTAGAAAATAAGCAAGGAGAATCATCAAATTAAAGAGAAGAAAAAGAGTTAGGGTCGAAAAAAATTTTGAAGATGATTTTATCACATTTTTAGTTGAAGAGGATCCACAAATTTATGATGAAGCAATATCTTCTATTGATGCACCTTTTTGGAAAGAAGCTATTAATGATGATTATAATTCAATTATTCAAAATAATACTTGGATTTTATCTAATTTACCACTTAGTAGTAAACCAATAGGATATAGATGGATTTTTAAGAAAAAGTTAAAAACTGATGGATCAACAAATAAACATAAGACAAGATTAGTAGCGAAAGGATTTACTCAACAAGAAGGGACAGATTATTCTAATACTTATTCTCGGGTTGCTAGAATTTCAACTCTTAGAACTTTGTTGGCTTTAGCATCTATACATAAGCTAATGATTCATCAAATGAACATTAAGACTGCATTTTTAAATTAAAATCTTTATATGCATTGAAACAAGCTTCTAAACAATGGCATGAGAAATTTAATGAGATAATTATAGGTTATGGATTCAAGTCAAGTTAGCATGATAGGTGTGTCTATTGTAAATTAAAAAATGGTGAGTATGTATATTATGCTTAGAAATAATTTTTGGGTTTAATTAATTTAAAAATTATAGAAAACATTAAAAGTTATCTATCAAATAGTTCTAAAATAAAAGATATGGGAGAAGCAAATATGATTTTAGAAATGAAAGTTAGTAGAACTCAATAAGGAATTTTATTAAACCATTCTGTAGCAATTGAAAATTTTATAAGAAAATTCAATTATTATGATCATAAGTCTGTTTCTACCCCAATTGATCCAAACGCATTTTATACAAAAATTTGGGTGAATCTGTTTTTCAATTAAAATATTCACAAATTATAGGATTTTTGCTATATTTTTCTAATAGGACAAGATCAGATTTTTCCTACGCAATTGGTAGACTTAGTAGGTATACTCCTAATCCAAGTAAAGATCATTGAAATACTTTGGAAAGAATTATTAAATATCTTAGAGGAACAATAAATTATTCTTTATGTTATAAAGATTTTCTCAATATACTTGAAGCATATAATGATGCTAATTGGATTATTAATAGCTCTGAGGTTAAGTCTATTAGTGGATTTAATTTTATGATGGGTGGAGCAGCAATAACTTGGGTTTTAGAAAACAAACAGTTATATCCAAAAGCACTACGGAAGTTGAATTAATAGCTCTAGATACTACTTGTACAACTGATGAATGGTTAAAATATTACTTGATATCCCATTGGTAAATAAAGCTTCGCTAGCTATTTCTATATATTATGATTATAAGGCAACTATAGATCTTATGGAGCAAACACATTCTAATAAGAAATTTACTAGACATCTACAAGCTAGGTGTAAGAGTGTAAAGTCATTATTAAAAAGAAATATTATACTCTTACTTTTGTAAAATCTGAGAAAAACTTAGCAATAATTTGACCAAAGGCCTACTCAAAAAGGGTGTACATGAATCATCGAGGGTGATGCGCATAAGCCTACATGGGAGTCACCTACTAACCCAATTTTTATGATTGGAGACCTATGAAGAAGGTTCAATGGGTAGGAACAACCTGTACTGCATGACTCATTTAGCACTACTTTATGAGGAGAGCCGCTCCTCCCCATTCCTATAGTGATAGTGCTTTACAGTGTGATGTTCGGTTGAGATTTAACCCTTAATGAGAACAAGGCGGAATCCCGCAGGGTGAAGTTTCATCTAAATGAGAGTTGCTATGAGGGCCGTAGCTATGGGTTTGGGCTAACCATAAACTCTCAGAAGAATCAAGATTAGAGCGCATGGATGTTAATAAGGCTAACCCGCTTCAAACAAAGAGCGATGTCAATACTGTGTATGACGTATTGAGATTTGGCCACAGGACCTAATTCAAGGTGTAATCCATTATGTCTCCCTCAAATGAAAATCGTCAACACTAAGTGTAGGCTCAAGTCCGGAAGACTCCTGCACCTATTGCATAGTATTCACTTTTCCTATTATATTTTCTTATACATCATTTGAAGTTTTCAAACTTGTTACAATTTGAAGTTTCAAAGCTTCAAAATAATAATTCAATTTTAAGTTTCAAAATTAAATTATGTAACGCCCTTTTTAATTTTGTAAGAGCCTACTAATAATCGTTATTTCTATTTTAATTTTGGGTGTTACATGTCCTATCCTAACACTGCAAATAGAAGGTCCTACGGGTCTGGGTAAACACACAACTCACTCTTGCATCTCAATTCTCACATTCCTATTACTACATACTTTTGGACAACTTGATGAGGTCTAATTATCTAGTCTTCTTGTGAACATGCTCACAATAGAAGATGTTGGTTGAGGCCTTCTTGGATTTTATCTTGGGGTGGTGATGAGCTGATAGTACCTGCACAGAGGGAGGCCATCACTATCTTAGAACAACTTTAAGTGACATGACTCTGACAGGCCGGCCGTTTTAAATTTATTTACATATATCACATGCATTATTTATCTTTATTTATCAAAACTATTTTAACAGTAAACTAAAATTTTCACAGCAAAATATATTTTTTCTCTGTGTTATGTAACATGAGCAAATATCCCCCCCAAAAAATTCAGCAAATTATTTCCTTGTATTTCAATAAATGAAGCAAATTACTCTCCATCAATGGAGACGGGGGGTAAATTGGTTCTTTTTTTCAAAACACAGGAGGTAATTTGCTATTTTATTCTTCATAGGGGGTGGTTTGCTCATTTATCACATCACAGGTGTTTTATTATTTATGATCAAAACTAGACGAGTTAGATAAGATTAAGAGTAAATTACAATGATATAATTAAAATACTTTGTGTTGTTTGCCCCCGTTTGAGCTCTCGCTTGTGAGAGGATCGACGAACCTGAGAGAGGGATCCAGAATCTGAGGAGGCGACTGGAATATCAATACCTTTAATTTTAATAGTCGTCTAATAACTAGTTTAATCCGAGAACTAACTAAAATGCCCTTATAGATTATGAATTATATAATTTTAATTATTTTAAAAAAAAATAATTTTTTTGTGAATTAGATGGATAGTCATTTTATAATTTTTCAAATTTTTTTATTCATATGGTGCTATTCTTTTACAAAATTTTCAATTTTTCCTATAAAAAAAATATAATAATACAAGTAGAAATATTGACATTTTCAGATTTTCATTCAAAAATTATATAATTTCATCAATTATCATAGAGGTAATGATAATTTTTCAAATAATGAGATATATCCATAATTATACTAAATTTTAATTTTCTGAGAGCTTGATATAATTTATCTTAAAATTAATGTAATTTCGGGTTTAAATTGGTTTATCCAAAATTCATTCTTTTAGAAAAAAGGAAAAAACTTGGTGAAAATTTAATTAGGTTATTACAGTTGCCTTCTACTCCACATCCTGAGTTTCATAACGAAAAAACGTAGCATAATTCCCTCATAGCTCATGATACTGTTTTTGCTGACAAAAACCAAAAAGAAGTGGAGAGGGGGAGGGAGAAATCTGAGCATCAAATTAGCGATGTTTGTACCATAAACCAAGGAGGAGGAAAACCATGAGGAACAGCAGCAGCAACGACAGTAGAGAAGAAGATCGAAACAAAGAAACTTCTTCTTCACCTTCCAATTCCGAGTCCAGATTCAACCAAACTCTTAGAAATGTTCAAGGGTATGTGTCCAGGCATTGTTCTTTTACTCTTCAGATCCAGCAATTTACTTGTAGCGTATCGTTTTCTTGGGAAACCCGAATTTCATTGATTTATGGAAGTTCGATATCTCAGTTTGCCTTTTAAGATTTATTATATGTTTGGCCAAGATTTGAGGTCCCATTTGAAAATTTGTTCAGGAAATTGAAATGGGTCCATTAGAATTAACGTTCGATGTGTTAGTTGTCTATTCCTCTCTTTCTTCTTGTGTGAGTTCGTGTTTACGAGATCATGGAATTGGAAATGCTTAGGAGAGTCTCTGGTTAAGTAGTTGATAAAGCCACTAAAATTGGCACGTCAAAGTTCAAAAATTTGAACTTCAATGGATACATTGTCTATTTAAGGCTTTCTAATTCTAGTTATGAAATCTGCAAATAGTGTCATTTCCTTTTACATCTATATATGCAGATAGGCTGAAGCTTTTGATGGTTTGGGCTCTTGCCCACCAGTGAGATCACATTACTTCTCTGTAATTCTTATGATTATGTTAATTTGTTTGGTCTATGAGGAAGTACTGCCCAGATGCACTCTGTTTGCTCTGATATCACAATACAGTGTCCTGAGGTATTACTTACTCCATTAATTCCTCAAAATATTGAGTACCTAAATATATTCTTAAGATGTGCAGGTTGCTCAAGGGTCGCAGTTTTCCTGGTAAGATACTGATAACACGGAGAACAGATCCCCTGGACCTGTCAAGTTTGCATTCCCCAAACAGTGGCCCGAGATCTTTGGAGAGTGATATTCACCATCGCAAACAAGTGGATAAATCAACTGAGGTTTCCATTTCTATTGCCTGTAGTACAATAATTGATTCCTGTTGATCAAGCAATCAAATCCATAACTTATCAATAGTTATTCTTCATGCATTTAGGATGAAGTTGAAAACAGAAGTAGTACAAAAGCTAGCTCATCTGTTAATGATACAAAATCTTCAACAACGGGTAGTGAAAACACATCAAAAGAGGTCCATAGGTCCACAGTCGGAGCTAGAGCTACAGATTCTGCTAGGCTGATGAAGTTCACCAAGGAATTATCTGGTTCATCTGTATTCTTAGGTTTGTACTTCCCTTTTTTTGTCTCTTCATTTAAGTTCTGTGGAGATAATAATCGTTCAAGCTTATCTGCATTTGGTTTTCTGTTCCTGAAATTGGATACTAGGTAATATGACTTTGACTGCATCTATGGAATTCTTCTCATCTCCATCTTTTAGGAAAGGATTTACTCAAGATACTGACTTTCTTTCACCATATTTTCAGCTGCCTGATCTTTTTATGCAACTGTTCCAAACAAATTTTATCTCTTTCAAAGAAACATGGCTATTCACTAGGAATGCTATCCTGACTCAACAAGACAGAAGGGAATCTGCCATTTGTACTCAATTTACTGCAATTCATTTTCTGAAAATCTCATCTCCAGTGCACCCACCCTTTTCTTTTCAGATTGTCTCAGTGTTTATATTAAGCCCGTACCTACCTCCTTCTCCCTCTCCCTTTTAAACAAAAAGTATAAAACTAAGATTTAAACCATATAATAATTTATTATCTTTCATTGACATAATTATATCAAAATTGACTTCATTATTTGGAACCAACACGATATACAATTCGACATAGTTTGTAGATGAAATCAAACACATTTAACCATATCCAACTCTTAATGAGACTAACCATTTCATCTTCAAATGAATACCAAGGGCATCTTTACTACACCTTTTACAATGCATTTCCTAAATCTCCTCAAGATATGGAACCAATAGAACCCGAATTTCCATAGTTCTATGATTTGAGATGCTATGCCAGCATGAGATTAGGATTTGACCCTTTTCTGTTGATCATTTCCTCTAATCTCTAGACATTTTCACATTGAGCCGCATGTTACCGAAATCGATGTTTGTTGTTGGCACTATATCAATACATGCAGACGCATCTATATAAATGCTCAATATTCCACATTATGGTGACTCAGTGACTGGTATCCATTTGACATGTCTCTCATTGGTTCAAAAAAATTACCGAAGCCCTTTATGATTTTTCTTAGTATGAGAGCAAGGACATTGATGACTGACCAACTAGAATCAATGTTCTATTAGAAGTGCATAAGTTGATCTGTTCAACCTCCATAGTATTGTTATAATGTTGAATTCTGATATGTTACTGCTTTCCTCCTCAGTCTCTTATTTTATTCCTGTCATCTGCATCACGCAGAAAAACTGCGTGAATTAGCATGGAGTGGTGTGCCTCCACATTTGCGTCCAACTATATGGAGACTTCTGTTGGTATGCCAAAACCCTAATTGAACTTTTTGCTTTACATAAATCTACTGGAAATATATAATAATTTATTTATTGATTCTGAAGAATTTTCTGAAATGCTCTGGAACATGAGCTTACGCCTACTAATTTCCTGATGTGGAGTTAATTGACTTTTAGCTTTCCAGGCTGCCTAGTACTTATTTCTAGCTCTATCATTTGACTTGGAATGGCTATTTGGTGTGGGCGTGTGCCTGAAAATTATCTTCTGCAAACCTATGTACAGAAAAAATATCAGTCCACTTGTGACCTGTAGAACTAATGCCTCTTTATCTATTCAGCTTCTGTTCTAAACCTCCTTTAATATGTGCTGGAGATACCTCATTTTGTTAAAGGTTTTTGTGTGGCCCAGTCCCTCCTATATGTTTCAACTCTTGAATAATTGGTAACCAGAGAAGACAGTCAATGTCTGAACATTAGCGTTCTTAATATTAACTTAAGTATAATTATGTGACAATACTCTGAATCAATAATCTGATAGAGAAGATGAACATTCAGATATATCTTTTCTTCTTTGACACTGTGCTTGATTTATGATCCTGATGATGGAAAATAAGGAGTGAACTGAAGGGAGAAAATTGATTTACAAGATGTTCCTGTCTGATATCAGGGGGAAAGAAAAAGGACTTAGAAAAAAGATCTTCTATGTAGTCTGCTGAAATGTAAAGCTTGTGATCTCAGTCATTAAGCTAATAACTAGCAGTGAAATACAAGGAAGCTGAAAGTCAACGGATCTTCATCTGGAGAGTGGAGTTGACTGATTATGATTAGAAGTAATCTTCAAACTTGTTATGGGAGAAGAGGAGAGTGCAACTTTTCGCATCAGGCGAAGCCATTAAGCTAGTTAGAAGTTAACTTGAGTTATATGATTGGTTTTACTTCAAGCCACATGTGATATATTTCAGCAGTATGCATAATAAATAAGCTGTGAATATCTTTATTATATTCTCAATATAGTCTTTGAGATGAATACTGAGTTTAAAGATAATAATACTATCACCAATGTCGTAGAACATCTTAATATATTCGTTATACTAAGTAGTATGGTAGAATTATCTTCAGAACAATTTCAAGTACTGGGTATTATTAGAGTCATAAAGTTCCTATGGGACTAGGGTATGATTCTAGAATATTTATTTTATTCTTCCAGTTAGAGCTCCTGTTTCCTTTTTGTTGTGTGCACATTTAGTGTCTCATTCCTAAAGTGTACTTTTTATATATTCCAAAAATACCCTCTTTTGGGAATGATTTAACTCCATTTCTTCTGAACTGCTACTTTGTCTGATACTCAGCTAAAACTCCAGAGTGTGGTATTATATCTAGGTCTATGCAATTGCAGGAACCTGTATGCTTGAAATTTAATTATGAAACAATAGGAATCTTAAAAGGGGCGTTACTGTGTCGGATTGTGTCATAATCGAACACACATTGTTCTCTTCTGCATTTTCTTATGTTAAGTAGCTGATAGGATTAGTCATTTCCAGTTTAATGTATAAAGTACCATAGAAATAAATTGGTCCACATTTGAATTGTGCGCATTTTTTATTTTCATCATGTCTGTCTAGTTCATACAAAATTCCCAAAGGAACATGGAAGTCCATAATACTTTGGGGTACTATTTTGAAAAAATTGGTGATTGTAACAACGTACACTGATTTTCCAGATATTATAAGTAGAGGTCCAAATAGCTTTATGGTGAGTTTCTTAGGAGCTATTGGATTGTGAAGCTGCAATACATTAAATCTTTTTTCTCAAGGAGCTCTTGCATAAAGTACACAGAATATTTATTGATTGAAACCTGCTTATTCTAATCTTTTGAACAAGCAGTGTTTACCTCACCAAGTTCTAGAATTTTTTTAATGAAAATTGTTTTTTTGAATTTTAAATATTAACTGACAACAGGGATATGCACCCTCTAATTCAGATAGAAGGGAGGGAGTTCTGAGAAGAAAGCGCCTGGAGTATCTTGATTGTGTTGCCCAATATTATGACATACCTGATTCTGAGCGCACAGATGAAGAGATCAACATGCTTCGTCAGGTAGAGAGTAATCCTTGATTTCTTGCTACTTGTGTTTTCACATGCTCTTTATTGTATCATTACCTACTTAATGATGGATTCTCGTGAACTCGTTAGATTGCTGTTGATTGTCCAAGAACTGTCCCTGATGTCTCGTTCTTTCAACAAGAGGAAGTTCAGAAGTCACTGGAGCGAATACTTTACATATGGTTAGATGCTTTCTTTTGCAATGATTTTCATCTTTCTGCATTTTATCATGATCGACTACACTCTTTTGCGGGCATGAGCAGACATTTAGTTGACTAGAGATGATTCATAATCTATTTTTACTCATAAGGAATGTTTCTGGAACAATGGTTTTCTAGGCATAGAGTTTCTAAAGGTCTGTCTTTTAAATGTGGAAGTTATGAAAAAATGTGACTAGATGCATCCCTAAGCTGGGAAATAGTTAGGTCTTGTGAAGGCATTTCTCATTGTCAAAACACAAACTGTGATGATGCTTAGAAAAGCACAATAAGAAAGTTTGCCATGTTGGTATTCAGGCTAAGTGTCTTTTTTGTGTTTTTGACCTTCATGATCGCATTACTTTAGTTTGTAATTAATCTGGTAAGTGTTATTTGTATCAGATTTCAATGTGTTGTTGTACACTTAGATTTACTATTTTTGAAAGTCATAAATAATATATTCGATATATTTAAAAAGTATTGTAGTAAATATGTTGCTGAGAATTATGTGCAGATAGAGTTGATGTTACAGCTAATGAGTAATTCTGATTTTAAGCTGGGATAATTGAAACCCCATTACAGAGTTATTACTAATTTGTGCCATCTCATTCGGTGCTTGGAGGAGCCATGGCTGATGGTTTGAGAGGTTGATAAGAATTTTGCTTCTTCATCCGGTATTTCTGGAACTGTACTGGGATTTGCTTCAATATTTAATATTTTCTAAAAAGTGTTATGACCTCTATCCTAATATTAGAGGTCAATCCATTTTGACTAGGCATGTAGCTTAAGATGAGAGTTGAAGAACTGAATGTTTGGACCTATTTTCGATGCCAAGATCTTGCTTCTTACTAAACATCTCATCTTTCATGTAGTTAATAAATTTGGCTGCAAAATTGCAAATCTTAAACTATCCCAGATGAGCACACATCTCTCAAGACTAAGCTGAATTAATTATCTGCCTCTGATCTTCTGTTTTGCTGTTGTTCTGTCATCATGGTGTCATTCTCTGACATATGCACACGTGTATTGGCAATGGTGGGTGGGGCAAAGTCAAAACTTGTTTGAACTAGGCTCCCACTTTCTATATTTCTTTCTTGTTTTGCATAATTCATTTGTAGATTTTAGGAAATCACACGTTTGCATCGCCAATGGTGGTGGTGGCATGTCCAAAGTTGGTTGAATGGGCTCCCTCTTTCTATATGACTTTCTTGTTGCCCCATTAACTCTTTTTATGGATCTAGGGAGGTTTTCTTTTATCAGTGTGGTAATTTCATGTTTATAGTTTATTTTTTTCCAAATACACTTATTTTTGGAACACTATGCAGCAAAATTTACCACAAAATTAGTAGAACCTATTATTTGTTTTGTTTTAAGTTAACAATAAATGTATATGAACATTGTAATGGACTTTTTGATTTGATATTTTGTCTGATTGCTATACATGAGGTGAATGCTTAAAAGTTTGCATTTTGCTTCAATCTGTTTGGTTGGAAAATTATCAATTTTAATCTTTATAAGAAACGGAATAAATCACTTTGCTGCTTATTTTATTGCTCTTCAGCATTCTTCTAATCAATTCCTGAAATCATAATATATTATTTCCTCATCCAGGGCTATACGGCATCCTGCAAGTGGCTACGTGCAAGGAATAAATGATCTCGCGACACCTTTTTTAGTTGTTTTTTTATCAGAATACTTGGAGGGTAGTGTTGATACTTGGTCAATGGCTAATCTTTCTTCCGAACAAGTATCAAATGTTGAAGCTGATTGTTATTGGTGTCTAACAAAGTTGCTTGACGGTATGCAAGACCACTACACATTTGCCCAGCCAGGAATTCAACGTCTTGTGTTTAAGCTGAAGGAATTGGTTAGAAGGATCGATGGTATGACTTCAATTCTTGGTCCCTCTTAACATCACGGTTGCTTTCTATGTTGGAATGGGTATCTAAATTGTTCCCATCCATGTACATGCACATCCATGCAAACCCTCGACCACTCCCATTTGTGTTGCTCCATTTTCAGTCCAAGAAAATTTTGAGAGACGAAACAAAAAAGTGAGTTCACCAGTAGTGGAGAGTTATTGGTTTCAAATATTATTTTAACTAAGAGAGTATAGCTGGAAAAAGAAGATTTTTATTTCAGGAAATGAAACATGATTTCGGACATAACAAAAGGAAAATGGTCTAATAAATTTGGAACAAAGAGAGTATACATCTAGACACATTCGTTCTGCCATATTCTTGTTCTTGTAATTCAAACACATACAGTTGACACCCAGTTGTCTGCATTGTTTTTTGGTTTTCTTCAAATAGAGTAGTTTAGTTACTATTTAGGTCTTACTTCATATTTCACACCGAAGCTAATCATCTTTAACATTTCTTATTATTGATAATCCTGGTCGTATTTTCTTTATGTTTATTGATGAACTATTTTGGTTTAGTTTTTCAACTTATTGTTATAATGCAAATCCTTGATCTTCCCGACCAACTGCTTTAGTTTTCTTAATGTGAACAGAACCTGTTTCAAGGCACATGGAGGAACAGGGGCTTGAATTTCTTCAATTTTCTTTCCGCTGGTTCAATTGCCTTCTTATACGTGAGGTTTGGATGCCTGCACTACTCTTTATTGTTATTCTGATTTAGCTAAGTGATAAAATTGTTGATGATAACTTGACATTATTCCAAGATGTGTACTTTAGCCTAAACCTTGTTGGTTTCAACTGTCGAAGTGATAAACTCATGATTTATATGTTCTGTAGATTCCATTTCGTCTTGTTACTCGTTTGTGGGACACATATCTTGCTGAAGGGGATGCATTACCAGATTTTCTTGTCTACATATTTGCCAGCTTTCTTTTGACGGTAAGAAAGCTTTGCACCTTTTGTTTTCTTTGTTCTCTCTCTCGTTTTTCTCTCCTTTTTAGGGTAATCACACGTATACTATCCGTGAATGTAAAATTACATTTTTCCCCAAAAACTATAGAAATTACACTTGCACCCCTTCTAAAAAGTACGTTTACAATTGTAAACTGTCAATTAGGGTTTTGGATGGAAAAAGTTGACATCTGCAAAAATTTATGTGAAACTTCCAATTTTGCCCCTCATCATCCAGAGGTCTTTATATTTTTTACCAAACTGCCTTGGTAAGATTTTGAAATTTTAGGGGTGTAAATATAATATCATATAGATAAGAGGGGATTTATGTTAAAATATTTAGTGTGGAAAGACATTATCTTTGTCACAAGTTCTTTTCTTATTACTTTGTTAAAACAATTGACTATAAATTGAATGCAAATGGCACTCTAACCAGGCATCAGATAACAGATGAAAACATCATTCTTCCATTACATAGTGTCGATGGGAATTAATATAGTCTCGAATAAAAGCTAACAAGAAATGAATGGGAATTGAATATCTCGCATTATGATAGTAGCCTAAATCCATCCCATTGCTCACATTTTCCGCTTCATTAGCTGTGAAAACCAGTCATAAACCGGAGTTTATTTCTGTGTTTTGTTCATTTGGCAGTGGTCAGATAAGCTGCAGAAGCTCGAGTTTCAGGAGATGGTGATGTTTCTTCAGCACGTTCCGACACAGAACTGGAGTGACGTCGAGCTGGAGATGGTGCTCTCCCAAGCTTACATGTGGCACACCATGTTCAACAACTCCCCCAGCCATTTTTTAGCTGGCTGACAACGGAAGTAGCGCTATTCCTCAGTGTCGAGATAGATCCCATCCTGTGTGAGTTCCAGACTGTAATACTTGTATGTTACAGTAATTGCTGTCTCTTGCCTGGTTCCGGCTTTCGACACAGGTGTGAAAAACCAGCTGTTACAACGGTAAATTGTTAGGATTCGTTGGTGATAATGCTCTCAACTTGGCTTGCATCAGTTTTATCCATGTTTATGCTCCAAACAGCTCTCTCTCTCTTGAATTTTTTTTTCTGGTTTCTGTATTTTTCCCACTTTAAGATGGAATTTGAAGATGTACTTTTGACTGTAGATTGCTCAAATATTTATCTGTTGTTCATGTGCATGTTTGCAGTTTGTATGCAAGCTAACAGATGGCAAGAGGCCTCCTCTTATTTCTTTCAAAAGGCAAATTCTTTATTTTTTTTATATTTATACTTGTTTTAAAATATTTTTTTATTGTTTATGCAAATAAGATTTCATTTCATCATTTTGTGAAAAATCATGAAATAGTATTTAAAGAGCTAATGTTATAAGCTTTAGTATTAATAAATATATAATTTTATTTCAGCTACATTATAGTCTCCAATCTTATTAATATTATATGATTTTGTTGGATGAACGCATTTTGTTGTTCTCCCTTTAAAAATTATGAATATATAGGTAGGATATGAGACAAGAATACAATACAAACTGGATTTACATCCAACAATGCATATCATATTAATTCATTACAAAACCAAAAAAAAGAGAAAAAAAGACTTTCATTCGTAACTAATAGAGTGTAAGTTCGAGTTTCATTAATTTAGGTATATGTCTACTTTCACAATACTTTTTTATTATTTTATTTTTTTCGAACATATTTGTTGATTGATTTGATTATTGACATATTTTAATCAATTTTTGAATTTAAATAATTAAATAATAAAATAAATAGCTTATTGTAAAACAAATAAAGGGCTAAAATGCATAAAATCCCCTGTGTTTTAAAATGTCCTCTAAAAATTCCCCTCCATTTTAAAAATAAGCAAAAAATCTCTCTATATTTTTTTAAATATAGCTCAATTGTCCATTTTCATTAAATCTAACTAACGACATTAATTTTTTCATAAAATGACTATTACACCCTTGCTTAATATATATTATTTTATATTTTAATGATCGTTGGGTCAATAGGAATTGTATCAAAGCCGTTAAATCAAATCAATTAATTTTAATCGTTGAATTTTTTAAACTTATAAAATAAATCAAGGTTCAGGTTTTATTGACAAAAAATATTGTTTAAGAAAAAATAAAATTAACCTCCACTCCACCCCCACCCCACTGCCTACCCCCTCTCCCTGATCACTTGCACCCCCGACCCGACCCCTCCCCCCTCGCCCCCCCCCGCCTCCG
>NC_026147.1:18772436-18776301 GCF_000512975.1 Sesamum indicum
CTTCCCGGTAGATGAGGGCGACGGCGACAGATCTGATCTAGGCAACGTAAATTAAGAAAGAGGGCAACAACATGGTTTGGGCGAGACCTGGGCATGGAAACAGTCGTCATCGCCCGGGCAGCGGCCGTCGCTATCACCCCAATTTTTCTTTTTATTTTTAAAATTAATTTTAATTATATTAATTAAAAATAATTTTAAATAATTATAATAATTAAAAATATATTTTAATTAATTAAAAATAATTTTAGATAACTATAATAATCATTGTACTTAAATATATATTTTAATTAATTAAGAATAAGTTTCGATTTAGCAATTATAGTTTTTAAATTTCAATTTTAACAAATTATAAAAAATTGTTTGATTTTAAAAATAATTTTAATTTAATATTTCAACTTAAATTTAAAAATTTATGTAATATTTTTTTATATTTTTAAGTAAATATATTTAAATATTTTTTAGATAGATGAAAAAAATAAAAAAAATCACTTAAAAAAGGTAAAAAATGTATATATGAAACATATATATATATATATTATAAGGGCATTTTAGCAAAAACAAACACTAAAAATAAGGTAAAAAATAGTTATAAAAATTCACAAATGCACAAGGAGCGATAATGCACATTCCGTTAATTACTAATGAAAGTGGTATTTTTTTTACAGAGTTTTTATAAAACATAGGAAAATTTTTAACCTATTCTAAAAACACAGGGAATAAAATGCATTTTAGCCAAAATAAAGCTATAACTTTTAATTAACAAAGTAAATATAAATCCAACGTTTTTCTATCATCTCTACGGCTTGTTTTATTATTACTTTTTAGGGTAAATTACAACAATTTTTTCTGAAATTTGACATAATTACAATTATCTCATATTCTTGAAGATAATTTGAATTAGTGAGTGGTCTTGGAGTGTTGTGTGGCGCATGGTTTAGCAGATCCATTCTAATGACTTTGAGAAAATGGGTTTCTTGGTGAGTTTCATTTTCTCTTTTGCTTGCTTCGTTTTCTTTTTCCCCTTTAACTGAGGGGTCGGGGTTTAGTGGTTTGTGTAGTTATAAAAAGTAAAGATGAAAATCTTGATTTTACTATCTGTAGTCGTATAGTCCATGAATCTGCCTGTAATTTGTTGGATTGGTTCAAATTTACTCTCTCTGTTGGTTTCTTCATTTCATGGATCTGTAGTCATATAGTCGTACAGTGTTGGCTCAGCTCTCTGGTCACCGGCTAATGTGGACAGTGTTGGCTCAGCTTTCGGAGAAGCATATAACACTCCAGAATTCTTCAAATGTGGACTAGTGACTTGCGCTTTGGCTGCAAGACAGCAGATAACTCAGATGAGAAAGTGCAGGTAAGTTTTTTTTGAGTCAAATTGGGAAAGCAAGTAGTAGATGAAAGTTGTATTCACTAACGACAGAGTACGCAGTTTCTTGAACAATGAAACCATACTTCCAAGCTTATGGAATTGGACCCATGTTAGAATATGGTCAGCTTCAAGCACACCCAATACAGAGATGACATGCACATTTTATTAGAGGCATGCAGTAAATTGGGAACATAAAAGAGGCAACAAAAGATGTATGTTACTTGTACTTGTAGACACAGCAATAACTTTTCCGCTGTCTTCTAATATTAAGGAACATACTCCAAAGTCCCATGTGCTTAAATATATTCATAGCCAAGCCTCCCAAAATTCATAATGTTATAAAAGACTTGAACATAATAAATGTACTATCCTATCCGCAACAACACAAAAACCATATCAAAGTTTTCAAGAACCATCTTATGTTTACTAATGTGGATGATACTTTACATACTAAAGTTATCAATTCATAGGTATCAGAAGGAAATCAAATAAAGTCCTGAAAAATTTATTGACAACATTACACACCCATAATTCATAAAAACGGAACTCTGGATAGTCGTGCCCTTGACAATTCTGCAATCTACAAAGCCAATAGAAATTCTTATCCTAAAAGAGTATGGGGGAACTAACTTGAAAACTTCCATCTACATGTGCACAACCTCAAGTGGCAGTACTTCCCAAGTTTTTTCAAGCAATAGATGCATCTCAGTTTTTCTCCAATCAATCACAGAATTGGGGTGAATAGTTTCAATAAATTAAAGCATCATAATTTTTTGGATCAAAAGAAGAAACCTCAAGCCATGAGTTGGAATCTCAAACAGTACAAGGTAAAGATGCCAGAGTAATGAAACTCTATAAACTAGGAGATGTTACTTATTTCTACTAAATGATGGTTTTTACAGCATCATGCACTGCCATTGAGAGAGGTATAAACTATAGTATCCATGTCTAGTAGATCTAGTACTGCTGCCACAAGGGGTACTTGTCAAAGTAGAAGTCTATTATTACATAATTAAAAATGTATGCAAGGAACTGTAACATTAATGATTGGGTTTATGTAGAGTGGTGGCCACTCATACATCATCATCAATGTAATATGTACTTCTATCTTATATGTAAGCAAGAACAGGAAAACACTTTGAAAAAAGTACTGTATGAAGGATATGAATACTCACAAATGTCCTTTCAACTTCTTCAATAAATTTCTCAGGGTAATCAAAATAGTCAGCACATTCTTTCTTTATTGTTTCAGTAAGAGCTTCCTCACCAGCCTGTTCAAGATTCCTTATAACGATTGTAAAGGTCAACTTATCTGGGACACAACCTGAAGCCTTCATCAGCTCATAAGTCTCCATTGCTTTCTTCACCATTTCAACTTTGAAATACGCTCCAATCAGTTCAGTATAGGTCCTTGTATCAGGTTCCAAGCCCTCATTCCTCAGTTCTAAGAAGACTTGTTCAACCATTTCAATCTTCTTGTTCTTCCCCAAAATCAATATCATGTCATTGAATAGAGATAGCTCTGGTACATACCACACCTCCTTCCTCACAAAGTTAAACACCTGAAAAACCTGATGAATTTGAGATAAAAGAACATCCTACTAAACTAAATGAAAATAAATGTGGAGATAAGAAGAATCAAACCAATAGACGGAATCATTATATATGTAAGTTCAGTGCATAATGGGATTTGCAGATACGAATCACATCATGAATACAGTGGAGGAAAAGAAAAGAACTGGTTGAAGGAAAACTAGGAGATACTGCTTTTTATCCATTGACCAAATATTAAGCTGTGACATTTATCTCAACAGGAGACTGATAAACGCCTCACAAAACTAGATAAGCAGAATGGGTTAAGTCTTCCATTTAGTGTTTAGGTTGTCCACCAAAAACATTCTAGCAATTCAATAGAAAATAGGACTAATAAACCATCATAAAATTCCGCTAGAAATAATTAATATCGACAATAAACAGTCAGATATATTTATTGATCATTGCATAATAAAGAACAACTAAACTTTTCTGTCAAGGCATATACTTGGAAATCATGCTTCGTATACTTGTCGACTCTTGAACGTTAAGATAAAAAGAGAGTTTGTTTATGAAAGTAATATTAATCTGAAAAGAGATTAAAAGGTTTAAGAAACCAATTAAGTTGCTCAATTACCAATTTTCACAAAAAATGGTTCCCCAATAAAATGGTATGTTCTATCATGTATTCATGTATTGAAAATTTGTACCAGGCTGCAAGTAGATACAGCCTGCTTGACATTAAACAAGTTCAGACCATGCAAGGCTCCCTTGGGAAAAAGAGCCAAAATGTATTGAAGAAAGAATTGTAGAAGGATGGAGTTTCATGAAATTATTCTCCAGACATTCTACTAACATACAGTTTACAAATCAGCAGAAACTTCCACCACTCCCTTATAATTAGAATAGATGTGATGAAAAAGCTCAGAGAGATTACTACCAGCTAAAACTTAGACTTCAATT
>NC_026147.1:18776311-18880381 GCF_000512975.1 Sesamum indicum
AACAAAGCCTCTTAACTAACAGATGCTATTAGGAAGGAAAAGCAATCTGAATCTATGGAGAAGCTATGGTTAAATCCAACAGGAAATTTACAAAAATCTCCTTAGCTACTCCCACTCATTCTATCATTGCTTTTTCATGCAGTCGCTCCTTGAAGAGATTCAATACCAAAACTTCTGATTGACTAACCTTACTCCCTTTCTTCATAGATATAAGAGGTGCTCTCAAGGAAAGGAAAAAAGGCAAGTAGCAAATTCTGGGAATGCATATGCGACTAGCGCTTGCGGCCCTTAACAAAAATTCTCTTCCTTCAGCCATTAAGACTACAGACAAAGAAATGATGCTCTAAATTTCTGCCGCAAGATGAATGGAGTCACCAAATTAAAAAATACTTAAAGGAAATGGGAGAAGAAGCCCGAAATTGTGAAACAATACCTTGAGAACTAAATCCAATTCGTTTTGCCTCTGTAACTCAGCCAATGTATCCAATAAATCAGCTTTCAAAAGCCTGCTGAGCTTATTGCTAAAAACTTGCTCCAACTTACAAGACGAGCTTTGGGCCAATTTCAAAGATTGGACTGCTTGAATGGCCTCTGTGGAGAGTACTCTGGTTCTCCACATAGGTTTCCTTGGCCCGTTTCTTAAACCGCAGGTGAATCTTAGTCTGTGTGGTGTGTAAAGAAAGGTGGAAATTTGAGGCTTCTGGTGCAGACGCATTTGCGAAAACTGAACTTCGAAGCTCGCCATTGGACCTGAAGAAAAAGATCGACCCCTGGGTTGGCAATCGCACAGAGTGAAGAGGCTGGCGAGGGAGGGGGCAGTGGGGGAAGAGAGGCGACGGGGGAGGCAGGAGAGGGGAGGGAGGGCAGTGAAGAGTGACGACGGAGCTGGTTGTCTGGAGGCGTCGGAGGGTGAGGGGGCTGTTTGGGGAAGGAAGGGAAAATATTAAAGATTTTTTCTTTTAAACTATAGATATTGTATTGTATAAAATGTATATAAATATATAGAAATTGAATGTTGACCGTAGATTTCAACAAAATAATTTTCCACCATTGATTTATGTGAGTAGATAAGGACGGTAGCTTTTAGTCATACCAAATTTTAATAGTAGATTTTAATAAGAAATATATGGACTACTGATCTCTATTGATCAACATCCAATTAGCTTATAAAAGAAGGGCATAAATGTTCTTTTTTTTAATGTAAAACACAATACATGTTGTATTATACCCAGTGAGCATATATAGAGGTCAATTGCATTCTTGTTAAAAGCTCAAGGTATTGTATTGACATTTCTTTTTTGTTAAGATCCCTTATTATTATCTATGTACCCAAGCAAGCGAGTCTTAAATTTGTTGATAAAGATAATTTTTTTCACATTCTCAACACAAAAAGGAAAAAAAAAAAAGGAGAACGACCATATGAAACAGCAAATTACTGTATATTTACCACTCTTGTTGCAGAACTTCACGACCATATGAGAGAGGTCATTAGTTATGTGAGACGTCCATGTATATTTTCGGCCAAAAAGGTGAATTCTGACGAAATAATTAAGGAGTTGAAATTATAAAAATTAAAAATAAATTAAATTAAAAAGATGAAAATGCCAAACCATCAAAAGATCAAATATACATTTAGCCAACATAAAAATATTAACCTTAGAAAGTTACTGAAACTAAATAAACATCCGTGATTTTATTTTATTGAGACAATAGGCAGATGCATCATGCCACACAACGAAAGCAAGGCCAAAATATCCAGAATGCCAAGTTGAAGATAATACTACTCTAGGCAAATATTCTGTTACGTAGAATTTCCTGTTCGATGAATCATTCATTACTCAGACTCGTTAGGAATCCATGCAAGATCAAGTTGCGTGAACCAGTGGCATGCCTCGCCTTCTCCAGGCCCAAACTTGAGTATCTCGAAAGCCACATGGTTCTTCGGCCATGCAGACGTATCCATATGACATATCGCCAGCAATGTATTAACCGCCGCTCCACCCTTCGGATCAACAACTTCCACTGCATACAAACCAGTCGAGGACAGGGAATGGCACACGTACGCCGCAAAGGGAAGAAACGCCTCGTGACAGGCCACGATTTTCGTTGCTCCATAGTGCTTCATTTTCCCTATAATCATCTCAGCGCCTGACCCTCTGCTGTTCTTGGAAGTCAAGGCCAGCAACTTCGTCCCGCCCAACGATGCCGTTGCGAACCCCACCATTTCCTCCAGGGATTTCGGGCAGCTCTTGGTTTCGCCCTCTATTGCTGCTGCATTGCAGTAAGCAAGCGTAGTTTGTATCGTCTCTTTTGTCGGGCCGACGCCCCATTCAGGGAATGCTTCAGTGATACCCTCATAAGTTAGAGGTATACTCGAAACGATTTGTGGGGGGAGAAACGTTCGATCGGGTAGGGTTTCTTGCAGGTTAGGGAGATGAACAAGGTTCCCGGTTTTGAGGGTTGAGACCCTGAAAAAGGAGAAGGGATCTTCACTCCTCTTGACCTGATCAACAGCAGCAGAATTAATCCCGTACGTGTTTTGTTGGGTGTATTTTGCAGTTGCAAAGGTGCACGACAGTTTAGCAAGTGAGCAGAAATGGGAATCGGCTGAGAACTTTCCGTTTTGGGGGAGCACGTTGCTGTAATACTCATAGTCATTTCTGCTCAATGGGGAGAGCTTTTTAAGGATGGGTTCGGGCATTTTGTTGTGCACATTTTGGGACCAGAATCTGAGTTGGTCTGAAGCAATAGCTGGTGATGAAGAAGCTGATGAGAAATGGAAGCCGGTGAGGTAGGAAAATAAGGTGAAGAGGAGTGTGAATGAATGTGAATTTGCCATATTCTTTCAAGCTTGCAAATTACAGTTTAGATTTCTTGTGCAGTTTGAAGGCTGATATTGGACCATATTTATACTTGAAAATGGAGGGGATGAAATTCATAAAATGTTTTTATCCAAGTTTAGCCCGCCCCAAATTTGAACTAATCGAATGACAATGAAATACAGCTGTGTGATTGGTGTAAAGTTTAGAAAAAGTGATGAATCACATAGCAAATGTATCATACTTGCACTGTGATTGATTAATCGAATCAAACTTGGTCCGAATAAAAATTTTAACACTTATAATGTGATTGGTTGGTTTTGTTTTTTTTCTATTTGTACATCAATCATGTTCAATTAAAAATTTTCTAATTCATTGGGAGTACGATCAAATCTTCATCGTGATATTATTTCATATTTTAAGTCGTTGGTGATACAAAAGAATACAATCAAGAAACAACTTGGATTTTATTATCTGCAGCTTAATTATAAACTTTGGATTGCGGGGAGATATTCATCAATTTTCTTTTTGTCTTTTTCTTCTTTTTTTTCTGATATTTAACTTTGTCACAATAATTAATGGATATAATAGTTTAAAAGGTAGGGAATCAAATATGCATTTTGGTTCGCTAATATAGGGTAGTTACGTACAATTTCGGTTTTATTTAATTTGAAAATTACAAATCAAATAGTGCATTTAGTCAAAATTTTACTGAAAAAAGCTAAATTGATAGGAAACTATTATATGTCGTGCATGTGACTTAGTTTATTTAAATTTTTTTAAAAAGAAATGTGTCAATCACTTATTGATATGGTATCATTATAAAAATGTGATAAAAGATCCACACCATACTTGGAACGCCTTTTATGAAAATTTTTTGCACTGACCATGTTTGGTCGAATCGCCCCAATTACATAATAAGTGCAGCTTACTTGCTATATGATTGATTATTTTTCTTGAACTGTACATCAATCACACGATAAATGTTGGGATAACAAATGAGCGGGTGGGTCAGCTGGATTGCGTCCAAAATGGGTTGGGTTCAGAATGGATCTAAGTGAACGGGTTCAAAATAGGTCGGGTTGTAAATGGGTTGGGTCTGGTTAGTATAAACCATTTTATTACTTTGAATCTAACGATTTCAAATTTTCACACAATGAAAAGAAAAAAGGTTAATATTTGAAACTTATAATGTAATACGACTAAACTTGTATCACATATCATTTCTGTCTAATGACCATGTATATTAAAATTCATTTGCTAAATCTTAAACTAAAAAATCTACTACCTAACAAAATACTACATTTTGTCAAAATAATTCATAATATTTTGAATGCTCATCTTGAATGAACACCAAACCGTGCAACAAAGTTTTTTATATTTGTTGAGCGACAATGTTCATGTGTGTGAGAGAGAAAGAGGGTAGTGTATGAGATAGAGATACGTGAGAGTCTGTGTATATGAAGAAGGAGGAGTTGTGAGAGTGATTTTTGTTGTGTGTGCGTATGTGTGTGTGTGAGAGAGAGAGAGAAAGAGATGTGAGAGTGGGTGTATATGAAGCAAGAGGGGTTGCAAGCATATTAGTGTGTGTGAGAGAGTGTTTATGTATATATAAGGTCGATGAAATAGTGGGTTCTTTTAGTTTCTTTTTTTATTTTAATTTATGGGTTAATTTTTTTATCAATCTATATCAAGCTCATACAAAATATAATTTTATTTAACTACAATTTATATCAATCCATTTTAAAATATAACTAACCCAACTCAACGCAAAACTATTTGAGTTGGGTTAAACCCATGGATTTTAACTCATTTTGCCATCTCTAAATAATATATTGCACTTGTCATACAAATTGTTTAAATTTGACCGAGTTAAATGTGCATTAAAATTTCCGCAACTTTTATTTATATTTTGAACTGCAACATCAGAATTAGTGTCAGTGTTCCTAAATAAGAATCAATTAGTAGTTCCTATATATATATATTATGAAGTTATTATAATCTTTTGTATAAATGGGTATATATAGTAATTTGCCTTATGCTCTAAAAGTTGTGAACAGGGAAAAACAAAACTTGGAAACTTATATGGTTACTTATACAACTAATCGAGTGTTAGTATACAGCAACAAATTAAATATAATTATTAATAATTATTAAAAATACATAGTAAAAGATTTTTATTAAAATATAATTCTGAAATCACTATTTTTAGAAGATCATTTATTATTTAATTAATTATAGAACGATGGGAATCAAAGATATATACTTGTGAAATGGGAAACCACCTCCACCTAATCCTTACAGGCTCAAAGGATAACCGCTGCAGGACTTTTAGATTATTGCACGGATGCTTCATAACAAGGACCAAAACAATAAAGTTTTAATAGAGAAGCATATTACACTCTCTGTTAGACAGTATAGTTTACTCGTCTATTTTGGTACTGTTTAATTATTTTAGTGATTATTTTTTCTCAGAATTACTAAATAAAATGCACATGTTTCAAGAACTACATAGAATCCATAGAAGAAAACCTTCAAAAGAAGAGAGAAGAGTGTTGCAATGTAAAGAAAGAGAAAGTGATAATATTTTTCAGCTTTTATATTTAGTGATAGGGATAATATGCTTCTTTATTTCAGGATGCAATAATTCAGTGGACCGAATGTACATGCCAGAAATTTTAATCCAAAACGGGTTTGATTGGACTTGAATCAATTATATAACAAGTAGAATACACTTGTTTTGTAATTGATGTACAGTTCAAGAAAAGAAACTGATATGACAAGTGTATCACACTTATTTTGTAATAGATTTGATTTGATCGAACCTTGTTTGAGTAAGAATTTTCCATAACATGTTCTACGTGCATGAAAATATATATAAATAGACAAAAGGCCCGGCCCTAAAAGAAAAAGACAGGATAACACAACCCCTAAACTTTTAAAAAAACGGCAATTGCAACCCCTTGATGGAGGAGAAAGTAAGTTCCTTCCAAAGTTCAGGAGAGTGTTGATTCTTTTTATTAGTTCTTTTCATGGAGGTTTTATGTTAATTAGTATTGTCAGAAGGGGTAAAATGCAATTAACCCCTAATTCAGCGGAAAATCAAGTAGTACAAAAGTAATGTAGAGAGCAAGACCATAACAGTAACAGTGAAAAACGGTTACTTCATTGTAATAGTGCATTCCTTAGAAAAGCATAGAAAAAATTAGTTCCATATTTTTTAAAATAGCCAACATTAGTTTCATACATTAGAAAGATGTTGGAAAGTTAGTTCCGCACTTTAAAAAAATATTGCAAAATTAGTCCTAAAAATTACAAAGTTAGTCCCAATACTTGCAATTTTTTTACGTTGGGACTAACTTTATAACGTTTTCCTAAAGTGTGGGATTAATATTGGTTATTTCAGATAATATAAGACTAATATAGCAAATCATTCTATACTTTGAGACCAAAACTGCAATTTTCTGGCTATATGTACGAATTGTTTCCTATCGAGGCTCTGGCATTGTAATGGTAACTTCATTCCGCGAATTTGCCGCGTCGGTGCTACTCGAATTCTGACTAGCAAGAACATCTCGTTCGGTGAAGAAACCAGGCTTCTTGGCTTGTGGAATTTCGCCCTCATTGCCTAACATGAGAACGACAGACGACATGGTTGGCCTGTCTTCTGGATTTTGCTGCACACACAACAGGCCGACTTGGATCGATCTCACCACCTCAGGCGAGTAAATTTTGTGATCTAGAGAAGCATCGACTAGTTCCAGTGACCTCCCTTCTTTGTAAAGTTTCCAGGCCTGGAAAAATGAGGTGCGAAAACATGTCATAAGTTTGTGACTAACTTGTATTTATCTCAATAGATCTAAAGTGATAATACTTACATGGCCAAGAAGGTTGAGACTGTGATCACTGTGAGAAAATCCTCTATTTCTCTTTCCACTCACAATTTCTAGCACTAGGACGCCGAAGCTAAACACGTCTGACTTTATTGAAAACAGACCTTCTACTGCATATTCGGGAGACATGTATCCGCTGCAATATAGTATTGACTGTTAGTGATATAAATATTAAATGATTCTCTATTTTCGCATTTTAAACTTCCATATTAGGTAGTCCTAGGCCACAACAGAGTGGTTTTCGGTTCAACTCTTGTCGACGCCAATTTATGGAAAAAAGAGTCTCAAGTATAAGTTTTGACACAAAACGTACAAATATTAAATATTAAATGATTCTCCCTCTCTAACAGATTAAAGAGCACGGCAAACAAGTGCCCCTAAGTTGGTATCTCATTTTACACCCATTTGTGAAGAAAGGAGTTTTAAGTGCAAGATTTTGATTAAAAAGAGTATATATATTGAATATTTAATGATTTTTTTATCTAACAATTTAAGTTTTAAATGAAGTGGTCATTCAACATTGACAATAACACAATAGCACAAGCAACAAAAGGCATGACGTCTTATATCACTAGGAAAAATAAAATGACTACTGACTATAATTTTAATAGCTAGGGACTAAATTAAATACCATAGTAAATAATTTTTATTGATCATGTTAAATAAAATCGATGCAAAAATATAAATTTTCCATTAAGAAAAAGTTATTTGTCATGTCTAAGAGCCATGGTAAAATGTTGGCTATGAGTGTTATGTTTTAGCCACCTCACAGATATCACGGCAAACAATCGTTGCATGGCCGTAGTAAATGACAATTTACTATGACTATTTTGTTGTCATGATTAAATGTTGCAGTTTTTGTAGTGTATGTACGAAGCTGCTTAGAGTTAAGAACCTTACTATGTTCCAACAACATGGAGTGTTTGAGCTTCCGTCTGGTTCCCTCCAAAACTCCTTGCCAGGCCGAAGTCTGATATCTTTGGATTCATTTCAGCATCGAGCAATATGTTGCCGGCTTTAAGGTCCCGATGGATAATTCTCAACCGGGAATCTTGGTGGAGATATAGGAGTCCCCTAGCGATCCCGTTGATGATATGGAAGCGTTTCGGCCAATCAAGTAACCTACTTTTTGTTTGATCTGTCCAATTTTTTGCTGTGTGAATCAGTACTTATAGGTATTTCCGGGGTGGAAAATCAGAAGCAAAATCCTGACAGGACCATATAATCAGATTCAAATATGCATGCTTACCAAATAAAATGACATCCAGGCTTTTGTTAGGCATATATTCATAGATCAACATACTTTCATCTCCCTGGATGCAGCAGCCTAGAATCTTAACAAGATTCCGATGCTGGAGTTTGGCGATGAAAATCAGTTCGGTCTTTAATTCGTCGAGGCCTTGCCTGGATTCCTTGGATAACCGTTTGACAGCAATTTCTTGTCCCTCCTCCAGCACTCCCTGGTGAGATAACAATATGGTTCACCTGATTTTGAAGTAATTCAAGATTTCACCATTCTTGAAGTTTTTTTTTTCACATTTTCATGTTCAAAGTATCGACCTATACGTATCCGGATGGGCCAATGCCGATCTCATAAAATGCGCGCTACCCTATATTATCAAAAATGATTTGGTATCGTCGATAATATCCGATATTATCAGTGTTATATAATAAATGAAATTATTGAAGTATGGTTGGGAGAGCAAGAAACTAAAGAAAAGAAGATAAGATAATTGCTTTTAGGCATTGTAGAGGGATATAACACTGTAGTTCTATCACTATCTTATTTTTCTCATTTCGGTGTAATCTCCATTGCTTAAAAGGAATTAAGCACAAGAAAAAGAGGGAAAGATGAAGTTTCATGGGTTTAAAGTTTGACCAATAAATGCAAGAGAAGAGAGCAAATGAGTGAGAAATTCTCTTTTCTTTGGCCTATGGTGAAAACTCATGTCCAGAGTGATGTTAACAAAGTGGCTTAAGATTTCTTTCCGTCTCTTCTTCACCATTTTCTTAATTAAATATTTCTTCTCAAACATTATATTCATTCAATATATTGTTAAATATAAAGAATTATTCATTAAAAACTCTATTAAAATTAATTTTTTAACTGAAATAAAAGAAAACATTATAGGAGGAATATTGATGACGATGATGGCGATCCACTTGTTTTTACTATGCATATATGTTTTAAGTATTTCTATAATTAATTTATCGCTATTTAATTTTATAGAACTTTTGGTTTGTAATATATTATAGTAATCTGTGATCTTTAATAAGTTTTATAATTTTACTATTTTGTTGAGAATTTTTTAAGTATTGTATAACACATTTGCTTCATAGCGTCAATTATATTCCGATACGCATCGACTGAAGTGAAACAATACTGGCCAATATTATCACCAATACCGCAACTTTGAACCATGATTTTCATGGTACGACACAAGTTTTTCAGTGGTGCGGACCAACAAAGTGTATGACAACTCAATATACTTGTGTAAAGATTTTACCTTGTAAACAGGACCAAATCCACCCTCCCCAAGCTTGTTGCTCTGAGAAAAGTGATTAGTAGCTTTCAGAATAACAGATAAGTTGAAGAACGGGAGATCCGGGTGTTTCTCATCACACTTGTATTTTCCTGCACCATGAAAAATGAAATGAGTTTGAGAGTTGGTAAGTTGAAGTCAAGACAACTCCTCGTCGCTGATTTTTTGCTTGAGCATTAAGGGGAAAAAAACTTCTTTCCCGGAACAAGTTTTTCAGATCAAACCAATCACCACGCAATGCCCTTACTATTTGATTTATTACTTTTTGTGAACAATACGCCTATCATATTATGGCAAATTTTAGTTTGGACTTGGTTCGGTCAAACTTGAACACTTACCTTGTGAGTGGTGTACAGTTCAGAAAAAATAACCAATCACATAGTAAGTGTATCATGTTACTATTACAAACGTATCATACTTTATCATGTGATTGGTTTAGATCTAGTTAAACCTGATTTTGGTTAGAATTTCCTGGAAGGGGCGCAGTTTTCTTACCTAGTTTACTCAGTTTTGAATCATTCTTCCTGATCTTCCAAAGACACAGAAACAAGCTAAGCCCTGAAAGAACAACTCCCATCACTGACACTAAACTGGCTATCAGTACTACTTCTCTTTTCTTTCCTCCTGAATCTGCAACAATTTCATTCCAAATTAGAGGCTAAGACTTCAATATGAAAACATTGCCAGAATACGGAACAATTTGTTGTTAGACATGACTCTCACCAGCCTCGGAAGCCGCCATTCTGATGTAAATGGCTTGTCCATCCTGAGTCATAGTTCTGATATCAATCAACTGATCTTCATACCAAATCAGGCATCCGTTTCCTTTGTTTATATCCAACTGCGTGTACGCCGTACAAGAGCAGTTCCTCAAACATTCTTGTCTACATTCATCGAGTGTCATTGTGGCTTTGTTCCAGGAACGTTGTGCATCTGGCAATTTAATCCCTGAATACTTCAAGAAAACATCCCCCTGGCAGCTCAAATTCGTCCTGCGGACGCACCCATTCGACCAATCTGCTCTAACCCATCCATCTGGATCTTTCGGGACGAACCTGTCGAGGCACTCGCACGACGGAGAGCTCCCAACATTGCAACTACCGAATGAACCACAGAGATTGTAAGTATCGCAAATATCAGCCGGCAAGCTGAAGTAGAGCACCCAACCACGAGTACGGTCAACCCACGTCCACCTTTGCGAAACGCCACTCTGATTGATCGTATACCTGGAAACGAAAGATCCATCTACAGAATCCGACCTGTAGTAAACCTTCTCGTCATCCATCATAAATGTTAGGCTGTAAGTAGGATCTTCCTTCGGGTTCGGTGGCCCTGGAAAGCGAATTCCATTCCAGGGCCCAATTCTACTCTGCACAGCTGAACCCTTTCGAATGAGCAGTTGCGGATATCCAGTGGGATCCAGGTGAAAACTAAACTCTCCTGTCCCTGGATCATCATTGCTCTTCCAGGATGACAGATAAGTCTCTTTACCAGTAACAAAGTTCCATCCTAAACTCATACCTGGTAAATACGTATCAGTCGGATGATCAAAGCTCTGCCAAAGCAAATTCTCCTGCCCGTCGTGATCATTTCCATCCCTCACTACGAGATTCCCAGATTCCAGCAACTGTGCAACAGGGTTCTCCACGGCCCTGGACGCATTGGAGGACCAAACGGTGCCATTTGTGACGTTGAGAAGGACAAGGATTCCAGGCTGAATGAGCTTCAACACGCCTAAATTATCTGTGAGAGGAAGGTCTCTGTTGGCCACCCAAACAACCGTCGTAACTGTTATATTCTTGAACCACATGCCCACGTACCGGTTCCTGGAATTTCCAGGGCTGAAGAATCCCAGCTCAAACTTCCCACCTGATGAAACGATTGTCTCACCATCTCTGATGCTTTTACCAGCTTCTATCGAATCGGTGGCGCCAGAAATCACCTGGAAAATCAGGGGAAAAATTAGAAGAAACCAGGAGAGGTCATTGGGGGCAGTTATCCGCATGCCTTTCTTGCTTTTAACCAAGTATACGAGCATCAGTACAACTTTTTTCAGCAAATATACTATCATATTCAAACTTGAATCATTCTTGAAAAGAGAGGCAGATTGATCTTTTAAGAACAAATTGTGATCTACCACTTGTTTGTACTGTTATTATTATTGTTGATTTTGGTTTCAGTGTTGAAGAATAGCAAGTGGGAGGAAAGTTACAAGAACAGTTGTGAAGTCGCAAACTGTGTTATATTTATATCATATGTATTATTCTACATATATTTTTATTATTAATTTTATAATAAAAAAATAATTAAACCAGGACCCGCTTATCCCCTGTGTTTGAATGTTAATTTGGAACAGCGCAGGAGTCAAAAGTTTCCAGCTGCCATTTAAATTAACAAATCTTCTTATTTAGGACTCTCTTCTCAGTTTTGCAATAATTGACAATTATTTTATTATGGAAAGCAGTGCTTTGTAAAAGAGGCATCACCCACAACAAGCTGAGTAAGGTTGTTTGAATTTCTACCTTACAAGTAGATTCACCAAATATGACTTTTAATTATAGTTAATTATTATAATTAAAATTAAAAAATTATGTTCATACTAATTAACTACATTTGTGTAATAATTATTAATCTTTGGTATTGCAAGCGAGGTCAAAACTTTGCTACGTTAAAGTTTATGAATAAATTTTTTGTCATAGGTACAACTATATCGACCGTTGATTAAACTATCATCAACACTTAAATTTTTACATCAATTTTATCAATTAACTAATAAATAGTATTGATTTAGTACGACTTTAAACCGTATTTATTTATCCTATAGGGAACAATTAAGTTTTTTTGCAGTGGTTCTTGTTGATCTCTTTTTAGTAGTAATTACATAATTATATCACTATGAATATTTTAATAAATTAAGCAATATTTGATTTAATTCATACATTATATACAATAATTATGAAATAAAACTCATTTAAAATAAGAAAAATATCCATGCGTCCTGTTGTTATGTCAACGATAAATATATCAAATTCAAACAAATCAAGATACGTGTTCACACAAAAATAATTACAAGATAAGAAAACTATGGACAAATGAATTCTATCAATCATTTTTCATTCCAAATATGGATCTATAAGCTTGAAACTTGTTGTTGAATGTGTAATGGTGGTTCCTCAAAAGATATTTTCAACTTTCCAAAATTCAAATCTATTTTTCTAAATCTTAGGAAACCTAAATAAAACAAACTCCAAAGAAAGCGTAAAAGTACAAAATTCACAATGCCGGAGAAAAGGCCAAAGAAAAATCACTTGGAAGGGTAAGATTGGAACGAAATTCTTCCTTTCTATACTTTTAAGGTATCATCACCTCAATTTGAGCACTGCGTTTTCAATGGGCCTCTCAGCGTCCAAGCGAGTTCAGAAGACCCTCCGCACCTCGCCGGAGTTCGACTCCGCCTGCGCCGCCGCCTACGCCCACTGCCTCTCCCTCACTCAACACGCCTTCCCCGGAGTCAAACCATACCAGCTCTTTTCCGCCGCGGAACACCTCCACCGCTCCTTATCCCACTCCCTCCGCCTCATCTCCAGGTGGGTCCCACTGCCTCCTGACCGGGCCCAAGTAGACCGCGCCCTGAAGACCGTACTCTCTCGCCGGGCGGCTCCCGAAGAGGAAATAACGCTGGGTGAGGCGGAGTTCAAGGAGTTCGCGGTGGAGGTGTTTACGTACGCCGTCCTTTCGAGCGCCGGGAGGGAGGTTCTGAAGCGGGTGCCGCTGGGTGCGGCGGGGATAGCGGGGTTTGGGGTGGTGGTGAAGCCTGGGAAGGAGGTTGTGGCGGCGGCGATTGGGGCGTACGCGCTTGGTGTGGCGACCTCCATTTTTCTCAGCCTGGATAGTTGATTAGTTGAGAACTCGAGGTAGCAATTGTATTATCAATGTAATTAAATTACTTATATTTAAAATATTGCATTTAAATTATAATTAATTATATACTTTACTTATAATAACTTAATGTAAATTACATTTTGACATTCAAATTATTATCATTATTACATTTTGCCATCAAAACTTTTTTTTTGTGTCAATTTACTATTTCAACTTTACGAAATTTTACGCTTCACCATATATAATCAATTTTTTGTTGATTTTTCAAGAAGAATATCTCTGTATATATAAAAAATATCACATTACATGACTTTTAAATATCACATGTGCACTATAGGTGATGTTTTTTTCACTAAAACACTTGGTTGAGAAATAGTTATAATTATTAATTTTCTACTTTCTCCACCTCCATGCATATAAGCTATATTATCCTACAGGACAAAAAATAAGACCGAATGTATTTGATTGTGATGAAAAGAAAAAAAAATAGTATGTGATTGGTTGTGAAATAAAAATATAATAATGATAGTTAGTGTTATATGTAAAAAAATATTAAATAAGAAAGAAAATATGATGATTATATTATTATATATAATATGATTTTTTTTTTGGAAATAATGAAATGTAATTAAGGTATTTTTTTGGGATGAGAAAATAATTTCTATAATCAAACACTTGTTGGAATGAATGCAGTGAGATGAAAATTCAATTGATAAGCACAATTAAGAAGTCAAAGTTTCTAATTTTTATAATTAATTTAATATTTTTTTTTCTCATACATTTATAAGTTTTGAAGGGTAGGTGGAATTCATTCATACAGCCAGTGTGTAAATTATTGAATGCAGCATATAATCCAGCATGTAATTTGGAGAAAATAGATTAAGAGGGTCCGTTGAGCTTATAACCTCTTTTATAAGATATTTGAGAGCATATAACATATTAAAAGATGCTTGGTAATTTTATTGAAAATATAAGGGTAAATTACAACGATTTTTCCTCAAGTTTGGCATAATTATGAATAGCCTTTCGTTGCTTGAAAAATACAGATATTTTCTGATATTTGATGAAATTATGTAATCTTTAGATGGATGTATAAAATTGTCAATTTTGCCCTACAGTATTTTTTTTATTCTTTTTAAAAAAATAAAATTTATAAAAAATCAGATGAAATGGATGGAAAATTTTCTTAAAAATGAATGAGAACCTAATGGATTGGGTTAATTGTTAGCCAATCGCTAAAATCAATGAGATATTGGTAATTTTTTAAACAATAAGAAGATATTCGTAATTATGTCAAAACTTGAGAGCTCGTTCTAATTTACCCACAAAATAATATATCAACTCTAAAAACAAGATGTTAGGCCTAAGATCTTAACAAATCCTTTAAATCAATTAAAAATTTATTATTACAAACACGTTATAAGCTTTATAATTTTATTTTATAAAACCACTTTATAAATGTATTTTAAAATAAAATCTAACATCTTATATTATAATATGTATGGACTTACGCAAATATGAAAAGAAAATAAATGCAAATTAGTGGTTTAACAGTTGCTCAAATTCAATTTTCATTAGGATAGTTTTCTGTAATTTTAATAAAAAGCCAACCCATCGACTATCAATAATAATAAGGTTATGGTAAAGTATTATAAAATTATAATTTGACCCTTGTCAATTTTTTTGTTTTTTCTTTCTATACGGCGTGAGAATGTAATGTTGGGGCATATTTCGCACATCAACATTGACACCTTTCTGTAACATATAAAGTTCTTTAAATAACATAATAATAACACACATTTTGGCCCTTGTTAGTTCAGTAAGTTGAGCAAAGTTGCTCCTTTTTGCTTTCAAAATTTTACAGCAACTCAACAGGGAGGCTCCAATATTTGCCAGTTTAACATGCAACATAATGTGATTTCAAAAGAATGAACCAATGGGGGTAGACAATGTCAAATGGCCGAGGATGAGAAATGAGTTACTACTCATCCTCCAGTCCTGGAATGTACTCCAAACTAACATCGAACACAACCGGACTATTGGCAGCCACTCGTGGCCTTCCTGGAGCTGATGTCAGACCTTTCGGAAACGCCAACTGATACCAAAGAAATGCAAATAGAAATGTTTCAGCATACAGCTACTAGCGAGATTGTTCATGCTAATATTTGGTTATTTCATATCGTTCTGCCTGGTTGCTTTTAGCTACTTTTAGGTTGTTCCTACAAAGTTTTGACAAGAACATCTACCTTCACTACTTCAGATAAATACACTGACATCTCTAAGATTTAAGCATATTGCAAAAGTATCTCAATTTAGAAAATTACACTGGACGCCTGTGGTCATGCTGTAACGTAAAGAATAACCACAAGAATATATCATTATAATTTTTCAAAATTGAGTAACTCTTTTTATCCTATATCTATACCTCAGATGCCGTATATCGAATCAGTTATTAACAAGAGCATAAGTTTTCGACAAGTTGAAAATGAAGGGCAACATGAAACAATATGGTAATTGTCGGTTTTTGATTTGATCTTGGGATGCAAAATAGTTTGGCTATTCATTGGCATCTGGCAGGTTTTGTCACAAGGATTCTTAAAAGCTCAAACATTGAAGTACACAGCATGTTATGACTCATGAGACAGCTTTATATTGAAGATCTCTGTTGATTATTGACTTTGAGCTTCTCATTATTTTTGTTTGTGTTCTAGACTTTAACCCTTTAACTTGCAAGTTCATCTAAATGCCAAAAGGAGAGAAAATACTCATATGAAACTTACTGGTCCTGGAATGTAGAGTCGGCGTTTCCCCCCAACTTTCATGGTCAAGATCCCTTCATCCAGTCCCTTTATGACCTATTCATAGCATTTGAACTTCTGACTGTCAGCGAGTAGAATATCATCCACGTTGATCAAAACTGAACATGATATATAGCACACAAAAGGAAATTAAAGCTGATTCTTATTATCAGAACAATTTGCTTCTCATCTGCTGGAAATTCCAATATGTAGAACGCAAACTGTGGACAACCTCCAGCGACAACTCTTTTCCAATTAGGACATGACCACTTTTGACATGAGTTTTTTGGTGGCAAGAACTGAAGGCTTAAAATTAGTAGTAGAATACCTCAGTTCAAATTTAAACAGATTCTCACCAAATTCAATCCTGGACACAGTTTTTATCAATTATCAATCATGATCCATAGATGGAATCCCATTGTTAATACAGTGAATGAATTTGTTTGTTTTTCCAACTTCTCGATACATGATTATAGAAAAGGTAAGTGGATGGTTGGATTGTCCCTAAGTTAGCTTAGAAGCAGAAACCCTTCTCAAGATCTCACCTGACCAGAGCCAACCCGGAAAATATAAGGCTGACCTTTCTCCAGTGAACTGTGAAATTGTAAAGAAACACAGATTTTAGTGGAATTTTATATAAGTGGATTTAGCCATATAAATTGCATGCATATCAGTTATAGACATGAAGGAGAATTATATCATGGTAATGGATGTGGTAGAGAGAACAAAAAGCTGATATAGTAGCAACATCCAAGCAGCCATAGTACAAATCTGCCAAGAGAGTTAGTCTCTCATCACAAGATCACTTCAACTTCATTTTTGTAAAGATGAAAGTCTTATTTAAAGATTTCATGTAACTTCTCTTCAAATAAAGAAAATGACACATATTTCCAGAATAGCTGTAGCACAATATATTAGTGAAAAGAAGAGATATGCTGTACCAGCATAACATTACTTTACCTGTCAAATATTTGGCCTGAAGGAACCATTGCAACATAATTTGCAGCTACCTGGTAAAATGGATATGTTATTGGAGAGGAAAGAACACTCTAATGCTTCAGTGATGCTGCATTTACTATGAAAAGGAAAACAAACAGAAACGGCTGTATTTGGTCTCCTGAGCTTTTGCCTTCTGGCTCATCAAAGTCAGAGCTGTTTCCCAATGTTATCCTTAACTCAATCCTTTAGCTTAATATTACCCTTAACACAATCATTTACAATGAAAATTTAGGTGAAAAAGAAGAGAATAAGAATGATTCGGCTCCATTGCAACTGCAGTATTGTTCTTAATTCGAGTTATCCTGACATAAAACATACCTGAAATCCAACAGGAGGACTAGGTCCGCCGCCAACTTTGATATCCTTGTATTGCAAGCCAGACTCGGTGGTTACCATAGGTACCTTCAGGAATAGAATTTTTTTACAGTTAATCCAACATATTTCTGTGAAGTCCATAAAGTACAACTTCTTTATAGACATCTCACTCTAAGGATATATATCTGATCAAGAACTCTTCAGTTATGGCACAACCAAAACCAGAGAATCATATGCAGTAGCAACAATTAAACATAAACATAGGGAACTTCAACTGCTAACTCATCCTCTAGTTTCATCACTGAATGCATTGGAGTGGTAAACAACTATTTGTGAGCCACTTTTAATAGTTGACATTAGCTCAATAAGTTAGGGCTTACTCTACTAATCAGTAAAATACGAATGATGATGAACCTGAATGTTGTGCTATGAAAAGAAGAGGAATCAATATCCATTAGGCAAACAGATGTACGTTATTTCTTCTATGCAGGTAAAAAGTGTCAGTATTCTGTTCTGTATGGTAGCTAGCAGGACAACATGTAAGTGACAATTTTGAATTACATTCGAGCTTTGTTTGGTTACACTTTCATTTCAGTTTTTGAAATTCATCCGAAGACGTGTTTATATGTATTCTCATTGGAAATGTTTTCCAATCATTCTCATCTCAATCATTACTTTATTATATGCATACATATATATGATACTTTTTCAATCATTAATCTTATAACATAATAATTTTTTTTTTCCTCATGAACAATTCTAAATCAAAAAAAAAGTTAACTATCAGTTTATTTGTATAAAAAATGTATTTGATTTGACACCACTAACAATAAAAAATTGAACTATCAACTTTATCAAATAAAAAATTTATTGATATGACACCACTAATCAATCTCATTAACTAATCCAACATATTTGCGTTTTCACACGAAAACCAATACAAAATTAAAAACACACATTTCTCACTGAAAACTGAAAACATGAACAAACTAGGGTATGGTGAAATTATGTTGATTTTCGAACATGTGCCTTGGATCCAACTGGTTCAAAAGCCAACAAATTGAAGTGTACCGATCACAAAGTTTCAACCATAGTTGTGTATAAATAATTATAAATCATGAAATATAAGGAAATGAAAAATAATGGTCACAATTCGGGAATGGAGAACTATACTGATTACAGAATGCACAAGATATCTGATACATAATAAAGAAGGTATAAGTAAATTCTATCATAAATTATAATGCGAAATTCTCCTCAATTTTCAGTTAATCAACTTATCTATTTCTGAAATTCAGTCCTATGTTATTCAGATTAAAATAAACAGAAATACTAACTTGCTTTTTTTTTTTAAACATAATACGACTTGTTAACATAATTTCTATCAACATTTTCATATATAAAAGCATTATATTCATAAATAACTAAGTAACTTATATTGTTATAACTTCGAATTTGTATAAGGAATTCTGTAAGTGAATAATATTTTGTCGATTATATTTACGAACTATGGCAAATAATACCTGAATTCAAACTTTAAGAGCAATCTGCATTGCAAATTTGTATTACACATGCAACTAACCACCATAGAACCAACATTGAAAGAATCTAAAAGTCCAGGGATATATGTAACCTCACCATACATTTTCAAGCTCTTTCTCACACGCATCATCACATAGCTTTGGTTTCTCCTCTGGTGGCAATCCAGCAGCTTCTGCAAAAGTAGAGCCACTCAGGAGGCCTAGAAGTCCAAATGCCAAGTTGATTAAATTTCTGCGCTTCATGAAAGCACACTCATCCTGATGCTCAATAGTCTTTATTGATTGTAATCTAGGTTCTGAAGCCAGGGATTGGATCCCAACACCGACATTGATTTTGTACTCTCTATGACGATTTGCACAATTATTTTTGCCAAATGTAGAACCTAAACACAAAAATAATTGTCAATTTGTTGGATGCAGATATGATATATCGGGTAGAAGAAAATAGCAGGTTCACCCTACTGACACGAAGGTACAAAATAATACTACTGCCATTAGGGAAATGATCTCAATTGAATAACTTAATGTGGTCAGTGATACGCCTATCCAAATAATTCTAATTATCATCAAATTTCCAACATATTGTCATGGCAGAAAATACGTAACTATATTTCATCATAACGTTTATTATCCAAACGAATATGCATACCCATATGCTTACAAAATTATTACAAGGAAATTTCCTGCAGAATGCATAAACTTGTTATACTATTGATAATTTCTTCAATGAATATATTCAAGCATACAAATAAAGAAACGGACAAACCATTGCATGTTTCTATTTTGAACTTTTAGGTAGAATATTAAGCCCTTTCCAGCACTTGAAACATAGAAAAAATAACCATATCCCTGTGGCTGCATTATTCTGTTTGCTCATCCTTGTGGCTCACATTTTACATTTCTTTGTCTGTACTTAAATTCATATTTGCATTTGACATGAAATGTCTGAAAACTGTGATGCTGTTTGTTTGTGTTTTCATTTCCAGTTTTAGTTTTTGAAAAAGATACAGTGAAAATATGTTTATTTTATTTGTATTCTAACTGAAAATATATTATTTGACACTGAAGTTCAATACAAAACACAAAGTAGTGATATCACATTTCATCAGCTATGCAGTCAAAACTAGTATTCTTCCGCTCGAAAGCTTTTAGACAGAGGACTTTGTAACTAGCTTCAGTTTCATAAATTGCCAAAAAAGATCAAGAAATTTCTAGTTACTTATTAATCTATAGTTAACCAAACACAAAAAGATCCAAATGCAGAAATATCAATCTGTAACATAACTACAACGCAACAAAACTTTTTATCTGATTTAAATTAATAATTAAATATAAGGGATAAGATAAACTTGGTCCAACTTAATGAAGCCTACATAAGTGAAGATAGTGAATGAGCGAATCCAAAGAGATTAATGATAATGAAATTCACCCCAACTCCCGCTACAAATACACTACAGTCAACACAAAATCATGCAAACTCCAAATCAGCGTTGAACCATTTTGGCTCCGAATAAAACACAACTCAACCATTAGCCATAAGCAGAATTTTTAGTAAACTTCACGTTCAGATAAATGATAATGTAATAAATTCTTCTTCTTCTCTAACTACATTGGAATTGCTTAAACTGTTGAGCCAATAATTATGTTTTCTATCATTTGATCACAGAGCAACCCACGAAACCCTCCATTGCTTCTTCATTTCAGTGTAATCAAGCATCAAATAAAGCAATTAATGGATGTAATTTCATTTGGCTAAGTGGAAAAAACATTGAACTAATCAAAAATCATATAGAAATAAATGATACTACAACGATCTGCCAAGAAGAAACAAGAAGAAAATTCAGAGAAGGATGTGTGGGGCGTGTTCTTACTGAGTGGAAGTAGCAAAGACGCTGATGCCATTTCGCTTTTTCCTGCCAAGGTGATGATGAGCAGTCCGTTATCCGTCGTTTGAATTTTTGTGGATAACGATATATAAATTTTTCATTGAAGGTCTTGCTCTCATTTACTAAACTACCCCCCACATTCCATTCAAATGCCATTTAGACCTCCAGGCCTTGCACAGTTTGGGAAAAATATGACTATTAACTAAAAATATTAAAGTTTTTTTAATTTTAATTAATAATTTAAAAAAATTGATAAATTCAGTAAAAATGGAATCAGGCTGAATTTTTTCGATTTTTGGTTCAGTAAAATCGAACGAACAACCCTACTATAACTTCCGATAAAATAGAATAGAGAAAAACAAAATCACTTTCAATTAAACGATTGTGAATTCAGTTTTCTATCTATACGTAGATTATGCTCATGAATAATCTGTAATAATTCTATATAAGCAACTTATGATTCTAAGAGTTGTGATGCTGACAGGAAACGGAACTATCCAAACTTTTGTAACCAACAAAAATAAAATCGATTAATAATAGTTTACAAGATACAATGAACTTTTGTTTTTAATAATGAAGGGTTCATTCAGGTTAATTACGTCTTTTTTATTTATTTATTTATTGAGGTTATGTGCCCATTAATATTTTCAGGGAGTAAAATGCAATTAACCCATAGATAACAGGTCAACTCATCCAACATAAGTAGGTCAAATTTCACAGCAAGAACCAAAAAAAAAAAAAAATAGGGTGGTCAAGTCAAAACTTCAAACCTTAGACTCATGAATTCTTCTCACCCCTTTCCCAAACTACCCTTTTCAAACACAAAGACCAAACATATATGACCTGCCTAGAGTCTAGACACATCTCTTGCAAAAGGTCAAATTTGAAATTTCACACACAGTTGACGCATTCAATTACATGTACCTGCATACGACCTCTTCCAACACACACTTGTTCCTATTCAACACCAAAAACGTATACTTGAATCAATTCAGACAGACTTTCACTATAAATACAAGGATTACATGCACATTTCTCCACACCAAACTCACTTGCACCGTAAACCCGATTTCCCTATTCTTTCACATGGCCATGAGTTACCGGAGATCGTGCGTTGTTCTCGTAGTTCTTGTAATTTACGTTGCATGTATGAACAATCTGCACGTCGAAGCAACTAGAGTATTATCGGAGGATTTCTCAACAAGGATATCACCCAAGGGTTTTTCTGACTCGAGCCATCTCGTTACGTTTCCAGCAGTGTATCAGAATGCAAGAGAGACGATGTCGTATTGGCTTCAACGGCTGGCGTCCGGACCTAGCCCTAGAGGGCCCGGCCATTGAGTCGGACGGACTCACGGTTCGGGGTTAAGCCATGAGTTGATCAAAGAGTAGAGCTACATGGCTGCCTTAGATAGTGATTAGTTCTCTGTGGAGGGACATTAAGCATGTTCATCTCTCGTTTTTATTTTTTATTTTTTATTTTTGATCTATTTCTTGATGATTTGATTAATTAATTGTTTCATTCTTTCTCCCATGACCAGAATGTAAGTACATATTATGGGAGTTGGTGAGATGTAAAGGGTGTTTGGTAAATTTTATTTAAAAGATATTGTAAGTTGGTATATTTTATGAAATATTTGTAACGTTTATAATATATTAATAACGATAATTTTATAATTAATATGATTTAAATTTTAAAAAATATAAGTGATCAAGAATTTATTTCATTCATTAATTAATTAAGATCCTAAAAATTTAACTTTTTCATTTTAGAAGCTTAATTTCCGAAAGACTTACAAATAATGTATCACGCATATATATATATATATACATACATCATTTTCCTGGATCGTGGCTTTGCTCAATTCTCTATGCGTCGCTAGAGCTCAACATAATTAAATCACAGCATCATAATTTTCAAGTTGATATAAAATGTTTACATTATAACAGTACTCTGTCAAAATATATTTACTGTATAAAACTAAATACTTTAGTCTGCCTAATTTTTCTTATCCATATGCTTCAACCTACCAACCCAAAATATACAAATTGAAAATGTCAAGCTTCTTCATCTCCTTCCTTGGCTTTCTTCTTACTTGTAACTATTCCATGACCAAAATAACCTACACCAAACCCTATAATTATACATATACTAACAATAACTACAAACCAAATGCTGCTGGTCTTTATATGCAGTCCAAATATATCTACCAAAAACATTTTCACGTCCAAGATTTGGAAATTGTAAGAAGGATAAATCTCTTGCTGATAATTCAAAGTTAATGTTATGAAAGCAAAAGGATGGCCTCCAACAATTTATATAGGAAAACAAGGGCAATCGCATGTCTTGATCAGTAATTAATGATTATTAATTATAATGATCCTATAATAACACATTGAATTGCTCGATATTTTCTTGTTTAAATTGATACCGTCTTTTTGTTATAAGTTTATTTGCCTTTTAATGCATATATTGTTGTAAATCTTCTTGCACTAATAAAGTGCTCACATGCCGTGTCTAAATGATTAATATTCTTGTAAACTTTTACACAATAAATATAATATGACCAACAACTCATATATACTTCTTAAAAGAAATTGACAAATATATATATATGCTTAACCAAAAGTTAAATATTTTTTAAAAATATTAATAAATATATTTTATCATATTTTTAAAGAATATATATTTAAATAAACCAATATTTAATTATTTATTTTTATCTAAAAGAACAAATAGTTAATAACTTAATTTTATCACTAAAAACAATAAAATTTTTCATGAAATTTTTTTGTGTATTTATTGTACTCATTTATTAGTTAACTTTCAGTTTGTAAAAGAATATTAAATTATCTAACTCACTAATTATATTTTAATTTATTATAAATATATGATATTTTTTCAATTAAGAAAATTTTAATTAAACTTAAAATAAAAAAATTGCTAAAAAAGATAAATTCTTTGAATTAATATATATATAATATAAGGACAATATTTTCTACAAATTTAATTGGTGGAGGTAAGTGTCACATTTGTTAGTTTAGAGGGTTTGTTACACGACGAATAGTTCAGAGAGCAAAGCGTATTTTACCCTTAAATATATGAACTAATAAGTAAATAATCTTTTCCCTTTTTGCATTATCTATAAAAATATGGTACAATTTGGTTTGGGTGAATAGTAATTTACCCTTTGTGATATTGTAAATAAACAAATTATGTTCTATAAGAAAAATAATTTATCTCTCTATACTTTTTAAAATGAAATAATTTAACGTAAATTGACTTTTGATGATAGTCATTATAAAGGAAGCTTTAGTGGTTATCGTCGTCTCTTATAGTAATATTTTTATTTCGTGGAGCGAATGTCTTTTTCCCAACATGGCTACCTGCTACTTCCAACAACGGTAGTTAACATTCTAGTAACATAAGCCTTGTGCGTTGCACAATGTTCTTCTTCGGGTGAAAATTCTCAATATTATAATACAAATATCTTGTTTTATGCTCACTCATGATAAGATATACATGAATATTTTTGTGTATATAAAAATTACCGAATATAAAAGGGATTGCCTATCAATTATCATCTTTTCACTTAGGCATATAATGTCATTTTAGGCGAGCATTGGCTAAAAAATATAAAATGAATGGATATATATAGACTAAAATTACTTTTGAAAAGCTGTGTAGGAATAAAATTATTCGAAATTGGGTCAAAGGGCTAAAATTAAGCAATTCTAAAGTTACCGAACTAAAACTAAAATAGATAAACTACAAACTTAAAGGATTAAACAAATATTTAAGAGCATAATTGAAAGTTTAAATTTGGTATTGCAGTGTCATAAATCATCCGTTGTGCCTTCTTTTAAATATTAGTGTAGATATAGTTAATATATATATATATATATATTGTTCAGGTGGTTGAAACTTAAGTCTTGAGATAATTTCATATACACTATAAGAAAATGACTCAACCCACTACTCCATGCATATTTTCTGCCCTCACAAACTTTTATAATTCTAATAAATCCTATTGCAATTAATTTTTTCTCTCTCACATTAATTCTCCATATTTATTTGTTCTTACAAGCTTTCATATTTTTAATAAACCCAAAATTATAATTTTTGTTTCTTTCTTACTTTACCCCAAATTTCGTTTTTTTCATATACTTCTTTCTTTTTCATCACCTCACTACGTTTTGTGTCCTTTTTATAATTTTTTTTTCTTCATCTCACACTATAATTTTTTATATACTCGCAGAAATCGCGTGCAACAACACCTGATTTCTTAAAAAATGAAGATTTTTGTGTGTGTGTATATATATATATATATATATATATATATCTTTTAGTTTTATTATATAATCACTGTGGGAAGCATCAAAATATCGAACTACGTACTTAATTCAAAATTTTAAATATATATATAGTTTTGAATGCACGGACAAAACTAATGAACATAATTTCAGGCTCCATTTTTGCACATATCATACACCTCTACATTTACTTGAACTCATTAATATTTCTTAACAACAAGAACTTCAATATATAATTAATTGATTCACTAATTATAGAAAAAAATTTAATTTGCATAAAATCAAATAATATAATTTCAGACTCTATTTTTGCACGTATCATTTATACATGCATTGCACAAAATTCCTGAATATATAGCTCTTAACATCGTCGCGTTCTTAATTTACATGATTTTTTCTTTGTTTATGAATGAAATTATAAATTTCAATAATCTACAAAGTCAATTTATTAATTTACCGTATGTCGCAAACGCCCAAATACAAAATTAATTAATTCACAAAAGAAAAAAAAAAGTTTCGAATACACGCACAAATTAAAGATTTCTTGCAATATAATGTACTTGAAGTTTTATAGTATTTTAACAATCACAAATTATATACAATGATTTTTCCTTTCTAAAATGAACTTAATTTGAATATATAATATATTTATACAAAATTAAATAAATAATCCATTACATGTTATGCTAAGTTGTGTGCGTAATTTTTTAAGGAAACTCACAGCATGATTAGGCTACGTTGAAGAAGAAGGTTTGGACTGAATGGACTGAGGAACTTCATCACAAGTTTATGAACGCAGTCATGCAACTTGGAGAAGGAAGTACAGTATGTCTCTCTTATATAGTGCTTTTACAATTTAATTATTATGAGGTTTTTTAGAGTAAATTACAAAGGGCTCTTCGAAGGCTTGTTATAATTATAAATACCTTCTCATTATTTAAAAAATTACAAATACTATTATGAAATTATAAATATCATCCTGAAATTACAAATACCTAGTAAATACTCCCTTTGTGACAGCTCGTGTAAGAAGGTAGTTGTTAGGATATTTGTAATTTTAAGAAGGGTATTTATAATTTTTTAAAAAATAAATACATCAGGGGAGCTCCTTGTAATTTACCCCTTTTTTCTATTACAAAATAGAAAAGTCAATTTATGGAAAAATCGCATTTCTAGTCCTATATGTTAGGATTTTTTTTTTTATTTTGTCCCATTTTTTACGATTTTTTTATATGCAATAAGTTAGTAATAAGTCAATTGAAGTAAAATATCAATTTCATTCAATTTTTTTTAATATCAAAATACTAACAAATTATATAGTGTATATATATAATATATATACATTATAGTGTATATATAATTATATATATAAATAAAATAAAATTCAAATTATTTAAGATCTGGACCATTTATTTTTGACAATTGAGATCAACCCTTGTCTAAGGAGGTAATTAAATTGCTTTATTTTAAAAAATAAATTGTTGCATTTTTTAAAAACAACAATTGCTATATTTTTTTTTTCACAGAAAGTTAATTTACTTATTTGTAATATAACACGAGGTTGCTTGCATTTTCCTACATATATTGTATGAAGTTCACTTTGAGTAATCTATTAATATTTGAATAAGATATATGAAGGTAATTTATATAACCACAGCCTGAAGCATCCAAATATCATGCCATGCACTTCATCAAAAATATATTTTTGGAAACAGTTAGTTAATATCATTGAGGCTCTATTTACTTGAATTTATTAGTACTTGGGAATAGAGATATTTTTATATTTATGATTGGTATATTTTAAGTTTAGGAATACTTATTCTTTTAAATAAGGGATTAACCATTTCCTTCCCCAACCCATCCCAACATATCGGGAATGGAATTTTTTTTTTTTTTTGGTCTGCATAGTAATCGGAAAGTGGCATTAATTTGATATTTAATTATTTTTATTATTTAAAATATTTCTTTCACTGAGTATTGAAGAAATAATGGTAGATGTATTATATTTAGAGTATGTTTTGTTGGGATGAATAGTGGGAGTATAAGCAAAGTGGAAGTAAAAATGAATGTGTAAGAGATAATTTGGTGTTTGGTTAGGGAAAAGAGGTGGAGTTGAAGTAAACTCGATGTGTATGAAATTCCCCCAGAGTCTAATTCTGTTTTCATCCAAAATTGGGCGGAAAAGTGAAAGTATAAGGCAAAAAAGATAAGAAAGTATAATTTTTTTTTATTTATTCTATTACCCGTATATATCTATATATATAATTTCCCTCCAAAATTATTTTGGTATCAATAAAGGAATTGATGTTTTAACTCGAATTTGTTAGTTGAAAATATTGTTATTAATTTTTATTCTATTTATACTAAACAATTTAAAATAAATGAACAATACACATTTTGATGTAAAATATTTTTATTAATGAGGTTTTTAAATTTTTTATATACTAAAAGTATATGAGCATAATATTAATTAATTTATTTATTTTTAATATAAAATAAGAGAAGGGTTATTCAGTAAATCACGAAAATTGGTCTTTCTTCTCAATCTATTTTCGTTGTATCAAATAAAGAAAAATATTTGAAATTTACTCCCCTTTCAATCATACCAAACAATTTAGAAAAAAAATTATTATTCCCCCCTCTTTCCAATTCTTTTTCCTCTCACTTGAACCAAACAAATCTTTAAATAGATTAGTCCATTTGGTTGTTCGGTTCATTTTTTTTTTTTCGGAAGAAAAATATTATCTCTATGTTTATTCAGTCAATAAATTATTTTTTATGTAAATAAATACATATTTAAGATATATATTTTCAATGACATATGAGATCGATGATTTTCTCATCCGCGCACAAAGATTTCTCGCACATCTAATCTACTTGAAGTTTTCTAGAATTTTACAACAACAAATTCTATATATAAAGATTCATTTTTTAAAAAAAAATGAATAAATATATTTATATAAAACTAAATAAATAATCAATCTTGTCATGGTTGGTCTGAAATCTCACTGTATATGCATATATTAACATAATTAGTATTTACAAAAATGAGTATAATATTTGAATTTATAATTTTATAATTATAAATTATATAAGTACATACTTTAATTAAATTTCAAAATCAACCTCATACTTAATGTAGATGAAGTTAAAAACTATACGCATGATGAATTAGGAAAGAATAATTACAATGGGAGTAAAAGCTACGAATTGTGACTTATATAAAAAATGACTATTAAAATTTAATTATTGAAAAATGAATCAAACATCACCAAAAAAAAAAAAAAAACCTCAAAATGTAGATTTGCACGTAAGGGAAAAATGCAAGCAACTTTCTTGTGATATTGCAACTGAACAAATTATTTTGCAATTTACCCTTCTATATTTTTTTTTAAAATGAATCAATTTCCTATTAATTTTTTATAGGAAGGTAATTTGCTCGTTTACAATATCACGAATAGGTAAATTCTTATTAATTTTTCATAGGAAGGTAATTTACCCATTTATAATATCACATTGAGGTAAATTGCTTTATTCTTGAAAAAAAAAAGAGATACAAATTGCTATTACAGTATTTTTTTTATTGAAAGATAATTTGTTCATTTATAATATCAATTCATTAACTCCAACATGGATATGGTATTGAGAGGGCGGGCGAATATTGGTGGCCTGCCAACGAGAAGCTCTTGAGACACTTGTTTCATCGACGGCCGAGACTTTGGGTTACGGTTCACGCAAGCGAGCGCGATGCGCACTATCCGAACCACATCGGAGGCAAGTATTTGTTCTGCTGGTGGAGGCAACCTCTTGTCTAGGAAATCTTGGAGACTTATGTCATTTTCACGAAGTTGTTGTGCCATGGAGTTGATGAATCCCCCCGGATGATTGCCGGAAATTGTCTCCAGAGCTACAACTCCGAAGCTATAAACATCACATTTTTCGTTGACAACCATGGTGTACGCTAACTCTGCAAATGAGAAATCGGCAGATCAAGAATGAGAAAAGCAATGGCATTAGGCATATATATATATATATATATATATATATATATCTTTGGGGAGGGACGAAAGGGTGTTTGCAATGACTTTGGTGGAAATAAGCTGTCGAAGAATGTTCGAAACTAAAATGATGTTAATATTTACCTGGTGCAATATAACCTTGTGTTCCTGCAATTTGTGTTAGATTGGATGAACTAGGATCCAACAGTCTAGCAATGCCAAAATCAGATAGACGAGCTTCGAGCTTTGAGTCCAGGAGTATATTGTTACTGGAAACGTCCCGGTGCAGGATCGTTGGATCGCAGTCGTGGTGCATGTACGACAACGCATGAGCGACGCCCTTCACCACATTCACTCTCTTCATCCAATCTAACTCCACAGCTTCCTGTTCGTCCCTCAGGACGCAAAACAGGCTCCCCCTCTCCATGTAATCGTAGATGAGAAACATGCAGCGCTTGTGCAGACAATAGCCGAATAGCCTGACAATGTTTTGGTGCCTTATTCCTTGTAGAATCTCAGCCTCGTTCCTGAAACACTTGTCGAACATCGGATTCTCGCCTTCCAAGCTGTGAAGCTTCTTCAGAGCGACAACTCTTCCATTAGGCAGTTTTGCTCTGTAGACACTGCCGTAGCCTCCAGTCCCAATACAGTAGCTTATGTCAAAGTCTTGTGTTGCCTCAATAATGTCCTCGTAAGCAATCTTCCCGTTGAAATTCCATATCTTGAATATGTCCCCTTCTTCAGTAACAAGAGGCTCCGGCTTTGATTTCTTGGCTTTGGTTTTGAACAAGTAGAAACCTCCACCAAGAACCAACAAGGCAAGGAATAGTGCAAGTGGAAGAAAAATGGCGAGGTAGTTTCTATGCCTTTCTTCAGTGTATTTCTCGTTGCAAGAGGGAAAGTTGTCGGAGTCGTTAAGTAACTTCTCGTTCGGGAACAAGACCTTCTTAGGGAATTTACACCAAATTTCAACTGGAATTGGACCCTCCAAAGCATTGTAAGACAAGTCGATAGTAAATAAATGGAACAGAGACTGAGGGATTAGGCCGGAGAGGTTATTATGTGAAAGATTGAGGCCAAGAAAGCCTGCACTCTCACCAACTCCAAACTCATAAGGTATCTGTCCTTGAATTGAATTTCCACTTAAATCAATCAGGCCAATGAAGGGGAGCTTTGTGATTTGGAGAGGAATGGTGCCACTCAAGTTGTTGTGTTGCAGTTGTAAAATGTACATATGGGACCATGTTGACTCGTTAGATGGGAAAGGGATGCCGCCTGACAACTTATTGTAGGAGAGGTTCAGAAAGGAGAGGCTTGATAGTTCTCCTATCTCAAGTGGTACTCGGCCTGCAAGTTGATTTGAAGAAAGATCGAGACGTCTAAGTTGAGGCAACTGCACAAGTGTATTTGGGATGACACCGTCTATCCGGTTGTCTGAAAGGTATAGATCCATTAGACTTTTCATTTGGCTAATTCCGTTCTCTATGTGGCCACTGATTTGGTTTGAAGATAGAGATAAGAAGCTCACACTGGTTAGTCGATATAAGGAGGAAGGGATCGTACCCGTGATTTCGTTAGAACTAAGGTCTAGATCAACTAATCTTGTAAGATTCCCTATGTTTGTTGGAATGGAACCATTGATTTTATTACCAGCCAAGGACAGAGTCTCCAAATTAGTTAAATGGAATAACGTGGAAGGAATCGGGCCAACGACATTGCTACCCATAAGGTTTAGCACCACCAGGTTGGACAACTTTCCTACCTCACCAAGAATTGAACCGCCATTAGTTTCGAAAAAACTACCCAAGGACAAAGATCTCAACGTGGTCAGCCGGCCCACAACCGGAACAAGAGAACCAATGAGGTTGTTTACACTCAAGTCCAAAACCGCCAACCTGGTGAAGTTTTCAATCCCAGGGAAAACAGGACCAGAAAGACGGTTATATGACAAGTCAAGTGTCTCTAACTTTGTAAGGTTTCCTATTGAAGGAGGCAACTCACCACTAATATCATTATTCGACAAGTCCACATAACTCAAACTCGACAATTCACCTAGCGAACGAGGGATCCCATTGAAGTAGTTAGCACTCAAATCCAAAACAACAAGACTCTTAAGATTTCCAACTTGAGGCGGAATAGGACCAGAGAGACCGTTCTCAGATAAGACTAGACTTTCTAGTTTAGTAAGTTTGGCGAGCGCGACAGGAAACTCACCCGTGAGATTATTGGTGGACAAATCGAGATGAGTCAGCTCCGTCAGTGCACCTATCTGAACAGGGATCGCACCATGCAGCCAAACACCGGATAGCTGAATTTTAACAAGGCGCGGAAGCGCAAGCCAATTTAGCACGTCCAATGACCCTAAGCCTCGATCGTATTTTTTCCAAGTTATCCCGACAACGTGGCCTGCATCGTCGCAAGTTATGAAATCCCACCTGCAGTGATCGGAGGTGTTGGCGGTGTGATCAGCAGTCCACCAGGAAGTGGACTTGAGGGCCGCAGCTTCTAAGTCATCAGCAGTTGTGGGGTGCGCAGGCATGAGGAGTATGGTGGTGATTGTGATGCAAAGAACAAATAATGAAGCCATCTAAGTCTTACCGACTACTGCATATGTTATCAAAGGATTTTGATTGGTCTTATTTGCTGTAGAATGGAAGCATAAGATGAATGGTTGACAAAGTATGTAAGTGAAGACATTATTGTACATTGAATAATTGGTAGCAAGTATTTGACTAAATTGGGTGGTGAGGGACCAACCATGATATCAACACTTTTGTTTTCAACTCTTCCTCTTTGTTACAACTGTTGGTTTTGTGAATTAAATGTAATGTATTCCTGTGAAACAAAAAAAGTGGTATTGAAAATGGGCGAATTATTATTTTATGAAGAAAAGTGTATTATTTTATTATTTTATCAACATTTGTGTCTGAAATATCCACATTCAGGATCACGTCCACCTTCTGGCAACACAGTAATAATTGACTTCCTCTGCCCCACAAAGCTGATTCAATTTCTATGATTTTTTTTAATAATATTATAATTTTGATATTTAATATATTAATTAAGTTTGATAAAAACAAATGAATTCTCATTAGGTTCCTCAATTTAAAACATTATCCTCCTACATAGGAAAACTAAACAAATTGAAAATACTAAATTTAGATAACAATACAACATAATATAATCTTCATTAGCCTTTCTTTTTCTTTTTCTTTTTTCTTTTTTTGGTTTTCATATTGATCCTTGGTAATTAACGTCTTCTTCTTATTTTTTTGTAATGATTTTGTTTTCCTAGTACTTTCTTTTTAAATTGATAAAAAATTTCTTCCTCATCGCTCGAAATTTATATCTCAAAGTGTGTACTTGTAATATTTTTGCATATTATAATGTTTTGTTCTTTATTCTATAGGCCTAGAATGTCATACTCCTGTATTCTGTCAGCACGAATTTTCAGGCATGATTGTATATGTAATATTTCTTTATTTTTGCTTAAACCTTCATGTGTTTAAAAAATTCACTAAGACTCCCCTTCTATTTTAAAAATAGGCAAAAAAACCTTCTCTATTTTCTTAAAAATGTAGCTCAATCGCTCATCTCCGTTAAATATAAGTAACAATATTAATTTTTTTTAATAAAATAACCGTTATACCCTTATTTATTAAAATTTATTTTTTCTTTTTAGCAACCATTAGATTATGTAAAAGTCGTCAAATCTAACCAATTGATCTTAATTTTTAAATTTTATAGCTTGAGTGAAGAATTAAGGAGGAAGCTAATTAATAAGAAACGAGACGAAGACGTATGAGTAAGACCAATGACTTAAGAAAAGCGGAGTTAGTGGGTTTCGGTTTCAAAGCATTGACAGAGACTTGATGACATTCCCACTCAACATATTTGGCGTATTTTTCTTGTAGTCAATGTAGGAGTGCTGGTTTTTTCAGCATTATCATTTTCTATTATTTGGAAATTTAATTTTCGGAATGGAGATGCGGGGTATCGATCCCCGTACCTCTCGCATGCTAAGCGAGCGCTCTACCATCTGAGCTACATCCCCTTATGCTTTTAAAAACATAATATTTATCTTGAATTATTCAATTTTGCTTCCTTACCCTGTTTTCATTTTTAAAATTTTTAAATAACAAATTTCCGTTTCCATTCTGCAAAGGTACGTAGGGGGCAATATTTTTTAGTTAAATTAAAAATAGTATTCAAAGAAAGCAGAGTATGTGCAAAGGAAAACGATTTCATTTCATTTGATCATTATTTAAAAAATATTAATAGAAATTAATGATAGAAGTTAAAATAATTGGTGATACGTATATGTTGACGAGAGAGTGGTGATAAATATTGTTTTATCATTATATATAGATATGTTTAATTATCTCTAGCTAGTGATAATTTTATCATTAATAATATTAAGTGAAAAAATAAAATGGAGTCACTTAATATATATTTTTAGTGATGATTATATTTTTTTTTATTTGATGTTTTGTTACTCGTTGTTTTATACTAAAAAGATTAGTGATAAAAAAAAATTAAATAAAATTTTTAATAAATTTAGTGATAAAAAAACTACTAATATAATTGAAATAGAGAATTCGGAATTGATCCACAAACAAAACAAGGGAAAAATAAAAAAAGGAATCCGCGAAACTATTTGGACACATAAATCACAACTTGGAGACCTCCTTAACTATTTTTTTTCTTTTTTCTTCTCCCCTCAATTCATTAACTCAAGCATGGATATGGAATTGAGAGGGCGGGTGAATTTCGGTGGCTTACGAACAAGAAGTTCTTGAGACACCTCTTTCATGGAGGGTCGAGATTTAGGGTTAGGATGCAAGCATGCTAGTGCAATGCTGACTGTCCGAATCACATCTGAGGCCACCATTATGTTTGCGGGTGGAGGCAGTCTCTTGTCTATGAAATCTTGGAGAATTATGTCGTTTTCACCAGACCGTTGCCCCATGGAGTTAATGAATTCACCTGGATGACTACCACACATTGTCTCCAAAGCCACCACACCGAAGCTATAAACATCACATTTTTCGTTAACAACCATGGTGTATGCTAACTCTGCATAATCAAAATTCATGCCGACAACAATAAGAAAACGAGGATGCATAAAACAAGATTTCTATATTAACCGAGCTAATTGTTTAAAATATGGTAAGTTATACCTGGGGCAATGTACCCCGAGTTCCCGCAAGTTGTGTCTGATTGGAGGAATGAGGATCCAACAATCTAGCAATGCCAAAATCAGCGAGGCGTGCTTGGAGCTTTGAATCCAAGAGTATATTGTTGGAGGAAACGTCCCTGTGTAGAATCGGTGGATTGCAGTCGTGGTGCATGTACGACAGCGCATGAGCGACTCCCTTCACCACATTCACTCTCTTCGCCCAATCCAACTCCACGGCTTCATTCTCGTATCTCAATATGCAAAACAGGCTGCCCCTCTCCACGTACTCATAGATGAGGAACATGCAGCGTTTGTGCAAACAGTAGCCGAATAGCCTGGACAATGTTTTGGTGCCTTATTCCTTGTAGAATCTCAGCCTCATTCCTGAAACACTTGTCGTATGCCGGATTCTGTCCTTCCAATCTATGAAGCATCTTCAAAGCAACTACTCTTCCATTAGGCAATTCGGCTCTATAGACGCTACCGTAGCCGCCCGTCCCAATACAGTAGCTTATCTCAAAGTCTTCTGTTGCCTTCACAATATCCTCATACGCAATCTTTCCGTTGAAATTCCATATCTTGAATATATCTCCTTCCTCCGTAACACGTTGTTCTACGTTGGATTTCTTCGCTTTGGTTTTGAACAAGTGCAAACCTCCAACAACAACTAACAAGGCAAAGAACACTGCAAGCGGGACAAACATTGAGGTGTAGTTTCTATGGCTTTCCTCTTTATTGAACAACTTTCCATTTGGAAATAAATCACATTTGGGCAATTCACAGCGAATGTCACTTGGAATAGGACCCTCCAAAGCATTGTAAGACAAGTTGATATATATTAGTTGTGATAGTGCATTTACTTGAGTAGGAACAGCACCCATGAGACTATTGGATGACAAATCGAGATATGTTAGTTGTAATAGTGCACCTATTTGAGTAGGAATAGTACCCATAAGACTATTGGATGACAAAAAGAGATATACTAGTTTTGATAGTGCACCTATTTGAGTAGGGATAGCACCCGTGAGAGTATTGAATGACAAACTGAGATATTTTAGTTTTGATAGTGCACCTATTTGAGTAGGGATAGCACCCGTGAGAGTATTGAATGACAAACTGAGATATTCTAGTTTTGATAGTGCACCTATTTGAGTAGGGATAGCACCCGTGAGAGTATTGAATGACAAACTGAGATATTTTAGTTTTGATAGTGCACCTATTTGAATAGGGATAATACCCGTAAGACTATTGTATGACAAATCGAGATATATTAGTTGCGATAGTGCACCTATTTGAGTAGGGATAACACCTGTAAGACTATTAAATGACAAATCGAGATATATTAATTGCGATAGTGCACATATTTGAATGGGGATAGCACCCGTGAGCCTATTATATGATAAATGGAGACGTACTAGTTTTGATAGTGCACCTATTTGAGTAGGGATAACTCCTGTGAGATTATTGGATAACAAAGCAAGATATGTTAATTTTGTTAGTGCACATATTTGAATAGGAATAGCACCCGTGAGATTATTAATTGATAAATCAAGATATACTAATTTTAATAGTGCGTTAATCTGAGTAGCAATAATTCCGGTGAGCCCGAGGGAGTGTAAATCAAGTGTATGCAGGTGTGGAAGTGCAAGAAAATTTAAATTGTTCAACGGACCCCCGAGCCAAACACCAAATGGAACTGTCGACGGCGGCGCTATTTTCACCACATGGCCTGCGCCGTCACAAGCTACGCCTGCCCACTGGCAATGATGGGAGATGTTTTCGGTGTAATGGGAACTCCACCACCCACTTGATTTGAGGGCCTCAGCTTCTGAATATGCAGTTGTGGTTTGAGAAGATGCAATAATTAGGAATACTACGGCTGTGCGTCCAGGAAAGCAAATAGCAAACAAAGAAGCCATCCTGTATCAGATTCTAAGTGACAAGTGTGCATATATATATATATATAGGGCTAAATGAAATTTATTTTCTATAATATGTGAAATTTATTTTTACGAAAGCATAAAGTCAAGAGGGGAAGGGGAGTTAGTTTTCAAATTTAAATTTTCTTCTTCGGAGAGTAATAGAATGACTTGTATTTGTGTTTACCTGGGTTTAAATACATTTTGACTCTGATATCATAAAAATGTCCTTCTTATTTATTCCCTATATGTTTTATTTTATTTCATAAAATATATTTTTTTTAAAAATTTCTTATAGTAATTTAAAATTTTACATAAATTTTATTTTAAAAATAATATTTAATAAAATAATTATTATTGTCCTTACTTTTTAGTAATCGTTGGATCTGTATCGATTATTGTCAAATCTAACTAATTAATTTTAATTTTTGGATTTTATATTTTGAGTGAAGAATTAAGGAGGAAGCTAATTAATAAGAAACGCGCGATGGAGGACGAAGACGTATGAGTAAGACCAATGACTTTAGAAACGCGTAGTTAGTAGGTTTCAGTTTCAAAGCATTGACTGAGGACGAAGACTGAGACTTAATCACATGCCCACTAATTAAGTTTGGCTTTCTAAATTACAATCAATATTACTAAACACACAATATTATTTTGCCATTTATAAAAAAAAAAATCTGTTTATTAATATTAATAAAAAATTGACAATAAGTATCTTAGGTGACTTACTCGAAGTAACGACACCAACTCATTTTTTAAAAAATTACTGTTATTATAATATATTTTTAATTAAAATTTTAATTTTAATTTAATATTATTATTAATATCGTATACAAAATATTACCTGGTGTAGTTATGTTGAGTAAAGTTACAATATGATTATTATCAATTTTTATGCACAATATATATAAATAAACACACATTTTGTTAATTTTTTTATACACAATATTGATACAAATATTAATTTATAATTTTTTTTATAAAAATACATTCTAATTAATTATTTAAAAAAGGGTAATTGGTGTGGTGCTGTAAATAAACTCACCCAATAAAGAGTTGAATCCTTAAAACGGGAATTTTTCATTTTGTATTTACTAATTATTATATTTGATTATCTTGTATTGGAATTCTATTTTAATAAACTTGATCGTGTTTTAGTTTTAGTTTTTTTTTTTTTTTTTTTGGACGATTTGCTATGTTTTTTAATGTTATTTATTTTTATTATATTATTTTTGTGTATCATCAGTTTTTTTCTTTTATCATCATATCTTGATGTCTTTTGTTTTTAAACTATTAATGTGAAATGTTTTATTTACTGATTAACCCCATAAGAAAAATAACAATTTTATCCCCTATAGTTTTTAATATGATGCAATTTACCTTCCTGAAAGGAAAGCACTACAAAAAAAATTGAATTTTCGCTACACTATAAATGACCAAGGCTAAAAAATTGTGGTTAACAATACTATTATTTAAATTTTTACCACGATTAATTAATATTCGCCATGATTTTTAGCCATAGCCAAAATATCTGCCATGGCTAATATTTTGGCTACACCTGCAGAAACAACTGCTAATGACCGTTGCGAAGACGTGGTTGATGCGCATTTGCCACGATTTGCTTCTTTTAGCTATACTAATTAATCGTAGCGAAAAATTATATTATTCCTAGTGGAGGTAAATTGCTTTATTTTGAAAATAAATTGCTGTATTTTAAAAAATACAAGATAAATTATTATTTCATTTTAGAAAAATAATTTACTCATTTGCAATATCACAAGTAGAGTGCTCGCGTGTTTTTCTTAATATAAAGTAGACAATCTGAGTTGATGAACAAGGAACAAAATAAGGGGATGAGTAAAAGAGAGTGAGAAAAACTATTTGGTACACATAAATGGCAATTTGGAGAACATCTTACTTAGCTTTTTTTGTTTCAACAAAGATACCCTCAAATCTCAATTCATTAACTCGGACATGGATACGGTACTCAGAGGCCCGGCAATTGAGACACCTTCCATGGATGGCCCAGATTTGGGGTTAGGGCTCAGACAGGGCAGTGCGATGCTGACTATTCGAACAACTCTTCCATTGGGCAATTCTGCCTGCTCTCTACACACTGCCGTAGCCTCCACTCCCAATACAGTAGCTTATATCAAACTCTTATGTTGCTTTCATAATGTCCTCATAACCAATCTTACCCTTTAAATACATTTTTAAATCATATAACACTATTTATTACAAAATATATAATTATAAATATAAAACTTGTTGTAAAATATATAATAATAAATTTAAGACACTGCCGTAGCCTCCACTGTCGTGTTGTGCAAGTTAGTATAAAATATAAATTTAAAACTTGTTTTTATGTAATTTGACATTTTATTTTTATATAAGTGCTTATGTAACAGAAAAAAAAATTCAGTCAGTATAAAACAGATAAAAAATCTTTCCCCCTTTTTCAAAAAAAAAACAGTCAGCAAAAACTAATAAAATTATATGGTGTTGCGAATGACATTGTTTATGCGGCAATGTCAACAATTGCTTCTGTGGCATTGCGAAAGCTAGTCCATGTAATATTCCGGAAAGTTTCGATAATGCAGTGGTCAATTTTGTTTTTCCTATAATTAGTATTTGTATTTTGCTACCATCTTTTATATACAGAGAAGTAAATGCAATTAAGCCTATTACTGCATGAAAATAGCTGAATAGCTACAATAAATTTAATGTTAAAATCAGCATCGAGATAATTAACAAATAAATATTTTTTTTCAATTACTATTGAATTATTTTTCTTGTAGTGTACTGGTTTTTTTCATCATTATCATTTTCTTTTATTTGGGAATTTAATTTTCGGAATGGAGAAAAAAAAGACATAAATGGAGATGCGGGGTATCGATCCCCGTACCTCTCGCATGCTAAGCGAGCGCTCTACCATCTGAGCTACATCCCCTTTGCTTCGAAAAGCTTAATTTTATCTTGCAGGTACTTTCTTCCTTACCCTATTTTCATTTTTAAAATTGTAAAGAACAAATTTCCGTTTCCATTCTGCAAAGGTAGGTGGAAGGCAATATTTTTTATTTAAACTAAAAATAGTATTCAAAGAAAAGCAGAGTATGTGCAAAGGAAAACAATTTCATTTCATTTTATTATTATTATAAAAATATTAATAGAAATTAATGATAAGAAGTTGCTTATAAAGTTAAAATAATTGGTGGACACGTATATATTGACGACAGAGTGATGATAAATATTGTATTATCATTATATATAGATATGTTAAATTATTTATAGCTAGTGATAATTTTATCATTAATAATTACAAGTGAAAAAATAAAATGGAGTCGCGTAATATATATTTTCAGTGGCGATTAAATTCGTTTTATTTGTTGTTTTGTTACTTGTTGCTCCACACTACAAAAAATAAAAGATTAGTGATAAATTAAATAAAAAAAATAAAAGATTAGTGATAAAAAAAATTAAATAAATTTTTTGATAAATTTAGTGATAAGAAATGTTTATTTGTAACAATAATGAATTTTATGATATTAAATTATTATTATTATTATTATTATTATTATTCAAAATTTGGTATTAGCAGTAAGTAGTGACAAAAGAACTGTTATTAATTATTTGGATAAATTACAACAACCTTAAAGGATCGCGTGGTACGGCCTGCGAACGTGCTAGCGAAAGCGGTAACGAAAAACGTATAATAATTAAAATTAAAGCGTAAAATGACTGTGACCACAGGTTCATAAAGCATGAACTCATCTCCAAGTGTACAGGAAATACCTCTGTCACATATTGATAGGGGACGGATCATCTTCTTGAAACTTACGGTCCTCGCTATATATTCCGACTGCACTGGACAAGGCTTATGAAGATCATGTCTGTGACACAATCACTTCTCATGCAGATCCAAAATACAATCATCGTATGCACGTAACTGTCCTGATTCCTCAAGTTTGAGGACTACTCTCACACTATCAGAACTGGGGATTCAAGTCCTACCAATCAAGCCTCCAACGCTTTCAAAATGACAATCCCCACGAGTCAGTTCAATTGATACGACACCTAGTCAATCAACCCACTAAGATTGCATAGACGTCTCGCGTCTATCACCGATGAAATACAGTACTCACTAATTGAATGCGACTCTTAGTGCAAGTCCCCATAGGACTCTCGATACCAAATATCGAGATCCTCAACTTGGAACATTTCAGGCTCAACCTTTTGGCAGTTGGTTTCATGACCGTCATCTAATGCGCGGCCCAACTCAAAGTGGTAGTTTTGATACCACTACACTAAATTTTTTTAATACCAAAAATATTCTTCAACTTCCCTATTCATGTTAAATTAACTACTCAAAAATTAAATTTACTCTCATTTTGCTTAATTAGTTTATTGTTGATTGAAATAACATATTAGTATTTATTTTGCATGTATATATAATTATTGTCATCAATATAACATTGTACAAAATGTTAATTTTGTTTTTAATTTTAGTAAAGTATGTATTAATAATTAATGAATTAAAAGAAGTTATCAGACATTTTTTGTATGGTAAGTTATAAGGCAATGACAAATTATAATATAAAAAAATAAATTATAAGCTTTAATAAAATAAAAATATTATTAAAAATTATGCTGCCAGATATTGCATATATATATATATATATGTTTTGATTCTAAGTGAAGCAAATTAATGGTATGAAACCAGCGCCTTATAATTATGTATTGTGTGGATTTGACTAATAAAGACTTTCATAATTACATTTAACTACTTTTATTACTTTTTTAATTGAATTGTAATTATTATAATTGACTGAGGACGAAGACAAAGACTTGATGACTTCCCCGCTCAAATAAATTAGACTGTCCAAAGCATAAATTAAAAATGGATTAAATGAAATTTTGGCCATATAATTTAAGTTATTTGGTATTTTTATTTTTTAATTTTTGGGAATAGCATTGTGGTTTTACATCTTTTTAATTCTTACGATTTCAGTTATCTTGTTCGCCGAAATTCAACTTCACTGTTACGGAATGGTGAACTCCAACGAAAAAATAACTGAAATCGTGAAAATTAAAAAGATGTAAGACTAAAACACTAGCCTATAAAATTAAAGGACAAAAATACTGTCAAAAATAGACCAATAGGAACAAAACCCTAATTTTAAAATGTCACGCAAGAGGCACATGAATTTTCTAGCAATATGGGTGAAATCGAATGAAAAAAAAAAAGTAAAATTATAAAATTAAAAAGATATAAAAATGATAAACAACTTAAGGTACGAGACCAAAATTAAATTAAAGTAACCAAAATAATCGCAGTAAAGACTTGTTTATTTTCGTGGCTTAAATTAAATCATTATTCCTATGAGAGGTCATCAGATTTAGCTCCTCTCACAATTAGTCCCAAAAAGTATGTTGATTTTATTCAGGGTTCATTACTAGAAATGTTTTACCTAAAGTTTGGTTTAAAGGGCATCTTCATTCCAAAAGTGGCAATTTTTCTCAATTTTTTTATGAAATGACTACCCTATTCTTCCCTAAGTGTAATTACTTTTGAATTTGCTTTTATTTAATAAATAAATCTTTCAATTATCAAAATTTGTTCTTATTAACAATTAGCAAAATTGAATAAATTTTATAATTATCTTTGATTAGTTAATTACTGACTTATTTTTTTAATTCTAATAACGGAAAGAAGGACAAGAAAAATGACGTGCCCCACATTTATGCAATTGTTTTCATACATTACTTTGTTGACGCCTAGGTTCGTGCTTTCATTTCTCGCATACACGATGGGTTAATTATTTAAATATTATTAAAAAAAGAAAAATTAAATAAATATAATTTGTATAAAAAGAGTAATAAATAGGTCCTTTATTAATTAAAATTCACTGATTTTTTAATATTAGTGAAAAAGACGAAATGAAAATTCATATTTATCCCCTGATTAATTTATGACTGATTTATCTGTAGATCAAACATCTTTCTCCTAACCAAACAACCCTGTACATCTTCACATGCGAATGCATGTGAGGAGTTATATCTTCACCCTCATAAGGTTAGTTTGACCGAAAAAGATTTGTTTCACCTACAATAATTCAATAATAAGTCATTCGGGATTAATGTTTTTACTAATATCGACAAATCTGGTAGATTTTGATTAATGAGATGATCTATTTGACATAAATTAATAAACATCAGGAATAATGTAATTTTCCAAATTATAAGAGGTTTACGTATAACTACACGAAACCTCAAAGGAAAACGATTTTATTAACCCATAACTATCTATACTAATATCACACTCACAAACGACGATTAATGACACCGCCGCACTAATTTTTTGTAAAGTCAAAAATATCATTCATGACAAATAATTAACTTATTTGACTTTTCAAAAATTAATAAATTATTTTCTTTTTTTCTTTTTATTAATGTAATGTACTGTTTTACTCTTATTTATAACATATTTTAAAGTGAAAAAAATTATTTATTATATGCACGTAGGAACGAAGTGCCACGACGACTAGCATTATTAATGAAACTTTTAGTGTTATCCATAGTTTCGTTCAACGATTTTTGGCGAACCAATATTCATCTGACGATATGTTGGTATTTTTTGGATTGAAACATAGCCTTAACAGTTAAGGGTTTCTACTGTCTTGAGGGAATACTCTTTTAACTGTTATCTGCCTCTGGGAGCAAGCAAAAAATACAATTTCATGGACTAAATGACTTATTTGGCATTATCATTGAGACAAACTTACCTATCTAAGAAGGTAATTCATCAACAGAAATGATCCAATAGATGTTCCAAGAACCAACAGATTTCTTTCTATATTGTATACATATATATTTTAGGAGACATCTACCACTAGAATATTAACCCAAAAAGTAATATTTGGTCTGAGGCTCCAGCTATCTATCTATCACACGGTAAATATCCGGATGTATGGAAAAAGGAAACGGAAGATTACAAAGAAGAGAGTGATACCGTTTCGATTGCAGGAGGTGGCTGCGTTGAAGTGCCGTTGTCTGTCCAGTTTGTTTCACCCCAGTGCCACAACATGCTTTCCCAGAAGCAAAACTCTTCAAAGCAAGTAGTTAGTCGCGTGTCTTGAATCTTGATTTTCCAGTGACCATCACTGTAGTTACTTTTCTCGGCTTGCCTACGATCCCACTCCAATGCCGCCTTCTGTTTGGACCTAAGCAAGCAATACTTTTGTAAGTTATCCGGCATTGCATCATGGACCTTCCACCAAGTTCTATGAGCAACATCACTGGCAAATTCCTGCAATATATCTACGTTCCAGTTGCAATCGTAGTCCCGGAAGCATAACCATGGCTTCAAGCCTAAATAGTGAAGCACGTAGAGGACCGGAGGATCAGCACCAAATAGACGAGTTTTCATTTCTTTCTTTTCTTCCTCGTCGCCAATCCAAAAATGTTTCAAAAAATTCATGTGCTTGGGGATTCGATGCCACCACGTGAAGATTTCGTTCAAATAACCTTGGTCTCCACCATTGTAGGACTCGATCTCATTGATGTGCTCCATCAACAACTGAAATGTGCAGTTTGATGGTTCGATGACCATGACACCCGAGTTAAAGAGGGTAGCATTGTTTCCTGTGGCAGAAATTTCTGGCATCTCAAACAGGAAATCAATATTTCTGAGGACTAACAAGTCTGCATCAATAAATATGATCTTGTCGTAATCTGTCAATTGCCAAAGACGGAATTTACTATAGTTCCACTCGTTGTAGGCATCTCGTTCAGCTTTTGGATTTCTGATTCTTTGAATTGTATGGATTTTCCATCCAGCTGCCTCAAGGCCTCCCCTGTGATAGTCACTGATAGTTTCATCTACAAGTATCACAAGATCCCGGGTCGAACCTGCCATGCGGATACTTTGTGCAGCTGCAATGGCTCCGCAGACATAGACGTGAGCTGAGTGCAGAATTGTTGCATATGCTTCTCGCCTTGCGTTACCTGAATGCCAGTTTTCTGCATAAAGAAATTGGTGTCAGCTATTACTTGTTAAAATGAAGTTGGAAGTCAGTATAAGAATTTTACGGGAAAATTTAGTGTCAGATTCCACCAAAGGCAACCAATTGCATGACACGTGCAGTATTTAGTAGTTAGTGTACGGTTGAAGGAAAATGACCGGTCACAATGCAAGTACAATAGAACTTGTCATATGATTTTGCTTATGAGCATCATATCAATTGAAATATATGTACATGAATCAAAAAATTAGCACCAACCTTTGGTCTTCAGAGGAACTGCAAGTTCACAGGACCCGACTGGAAGATGGAGCTTTTCTCTCAATTTATTTAAATCCGGATTATACAGCCATGCATTGCCTTCTCTTACAATAAGATCTTTGCAAGTAAACAGATTTGGGGTTGGGAAACACTCGGTAATGAGAAGAACATGGACAGGATGATACCCCTTGGCTGTTGCAGCAAGCCTTGCAGCTTCAAGTTGCAAGTGCAAACGAGCTACGTCCCTTGACCAGTTCCTCGATTTATCACAGGGAAGCTTCACCACTATAAGGTCCAGCCGTGGTTTACCTGGGAAGTGAATTTGGGGCAGAGTAGGACAAGTGGGAATTTCGAACTCTTCTTCCTCATCTAACCATTCAGGGTATAATGTTTCCCAAGTGACGTTGTGTGGGGCATAATCCATCATAAGGATAACATGCTCTGCATCTGGCAGTAACTCCTTCCACTGATCAAGTTCTTGCTCGTTGAAATTTACCAGCCCTATTCCCTTATACTCATCTCTGTCAGTTAATTTCTCAATAGCATCGGCAATTTCATCCCAGTTGATTTCTAAAGTTGATGCATAACTTTGATCTATGCCAAATCTATCCCTTATCCATTTATCTACCAAGCTTGACCTACAATCGAGTTTCACAAGTGAAAGAAAACAAGATATCATGCTTCTTTCTGTAAGATGAGCCACAAGTAATGGGATCAGAGTACAAATGACAAAGAAGTTTTTTCATGCCAAACCTCTATTTGAGGTGATAACACTACATGATATACAAATAAGTGAGAAACCAAAAGATAGAAGATACCTCGAATGAAAACCAGATATATGGTCTGTCTCATGAATTGATGGAGAGCGTAGGAGTGTGAAAAATGCTCCAATAACGATAATAACCATCACAAGCTTCAGTGCAGGGAATTTGCAGCTGAATATTCTGCCCAGACTGGAAAGATAAAGGGACCTATCCCCATCTTTCAGTGCTTTGTTTCTCAGAAACCTTCTTTTGTTTGTATCCTCACTGAACCACAAACATGCTAATAAGATCAAGTATTCAGCTAAAAATCGAATACCTAGGGTGAAGGGGTGAAAACAGTTAAACTAAAAAATCATTGATTTACTCCAATTTCAAAATTGCAAGCCATACTGGAAGCAAGAGATATTGTATAGCTCTCATAAAATTAGAGCAATGAGATTATCCATTCAATTCCATCCAACAACCAAAGAAAATCCTCTATGCTTCCAATACGATTTTGATGGACAACATGAACATTCTCAAGAATACCCAACACATTGGTTCTCTACTCGGTCCACTTGTTGCCTACAGATTTTAACTCATAATACTCAAATGAGAGGGAGCAGTTATGAAAGCCCTAACAGGGTAAAGGAGCTTAAAAAAAATCTGTTGAATTGGCAATGTCGAGCGAAGTGATGAATATAAATTGTAGCTGCTCATGTTCATTAATTTTTCTTTCTTCTTCTTTTTCTTATTAAGTATCAGCTTTGAATGGATTATTTCAATAAGGGTCAGAGTCCTTCTGTGTCTTTGAGTTGTAATCGACTTGAGAATGCTTCCTGCCCTTCAATATCTTCACACAAACTTAATGTGCCCTCTGCAAGTTATCATTAATAGTTCTTCATTTTCAGGCATCTTTTTTATGGTATACAGCATACAGAACTACCAATTTCTCTGGCCAAGTTGAATCAAATGCATCGGTTGGCCGAGTTTGATTGCTCCAACGCTCATTCAGTCATTTCTACTGATATAAAGTAAGTAGCTACATGGAGTAAAGAATCATGTTTTCTCCGGTATTCAGGGGCTGCCAATCAAACAAGTTAACACTTAACAATAAGTATAGGATGCAATTTCAAGAGGGCTATAGCAGACAGGCTAAAAGATGAAAACATTCACCTCCTCCAAAACATCGAGTGCTTGCATATACTAGCAAACACTATTCATTGATAGCAATCCAGAACATTTTATCCCCTTTACGTAACTAAGTTCGAACCGAAACATTACTATACTCCTCTATAATCATACAGGAATAAGAGGTTTAGCAGAACAACAAATGTTTCTATTACAGTCGAAATCTGCTCAAGTTGCTAAACAAAAAAGCCTACAAGATCACTTCTCTGCATCCCTGGCCTTCAAGAGAAAGCTGTTCGGGTCAAAATCAAAGGTTAACTTTATAGTAACATCTCATTCCTAATTACTTGAAAAATGAACCAAATAAGATAAGAGAAGCAACTTCCCGACCAACTATTGTTAATACCAACAAGCATGACAGTTTCTACGTGAAACTGAAAAATTCAACTCCTAACATCAATATTTAAAACAGGTCTGCGTTTTAAAATTTTGAACCTAAAGACTTAAAATTTCAAGAAAACAGGACACTTTTTCCATGCCTCCAACCACCAATTCGCCCACCCAATCGCTAACAAATCATTGCTAATCACATTTAAACTAATGATTAAAGAACTCTAAGAACGACGTGCTCCACACAACTTCCAAGAACGGCAACGAAGCTACAGAATGCGATAACAATCTAAAGCTCAAAAGCAGAAAAATCTATTAATCTAGCAGTACCACAACCCAAAAGGCTCCACATTCTACACCTACATAATGAAGAACAAACAACAAACTAGCCTACGAACCAGATTTTACAAACATCATGGCGGTCCATACTCTAATAAAGACCTAAAGAAAAACAAAAGGCATACACGCAAAACCCCAAAAACCCGCCGGAATTTTCTGCAGTAATGATGAATACCCACTTAGAAACGAGCTCATCAAGCCAACACCTACTGGCGCAGTTCAAGTGTCAAAAAAGACAATCAAACAAACAGATACTACCACAACAGAAAAATTGGAGAAAATAAAAAGCTTTTCATATATTATGCTTACTTGTTGAAGGAGAGCCTATGTCGGGGCTCCCCCGAAGTAGGCGATGAGCCTCTCATATTCGAACTTCAGTGCTAGCTTAGTGGCGGCAACATCCGATCTCAAAATACTCACAGTTTCAACCTTGAAACACAGCAAATCCAAGTAATACAATAATTAAAAACAAAAAACAGCAGCATTCCAGAGTTCAAGGCTGTACAGTTCGTCGAAAACAGCGCTCACACAGATTTAGAAGGGGGAAGTTTCTCTTGCGCGGCGTTCTTGGAGTAAGGATCTGAGGCGGAAGAAAATGCCAAAGAAGAAGAATCTGGTGTCAGCGAGTGAGATAAGAGGAGGTTGTGTGTTTTTATTGAATTGAACTCAGAATAAAGTAAGTAAAATTAAGGTGTTCTTTTTATACATTCTTTGGCTAAGTCTTTGAGCACTGCAATTGGCATGCTTCAAAGTTCAACATCATTATTTTAGAATTTTATATATAGAGAAGTAATTATTTATTTTTTGAAAAATTATGGGCTTATTTGAAGTATTTAAAGAAAATAATGAGGAAATAGAAAATAGTAAATAAGATATATGTAGAATTTAAATATTTTTTTGGGTCGATACGCATGATTGAAGATTGGATATACGTAAATAAATAAATTTGTGGGCTATTGTGAATGAGATTTTTTTTTGTATGAATTTATTTTTGTTTTTGTTTCGAAATATACTGCCACTTATCGCAGTATTTTTCTTACTGAAAGTAAAGTCCAGAACACAAAGTTTATTCGACTTTCACAAATTCTTTAATGTTGCGTTTGATAAAAAAGGGTTTGAATTCGAACGAAATAATTCCAATCGACTCTATATTAAAATTATTTAAATGTATTAAGCACTACAAAATACAATTCAAAATAGGAGGTGAAATATTTACACGTTCGTATTTTTCTTACTGGATTTCTTAGTACAAACTTTTTAGTTTTGACAAATTAAAAATATATATATATATATATAATATTTTTGGAGTATCTTAATTGAGAAATAAAGTATTTCTTTTAAATTTATATTTTTCTTAAACACTTGAAAAGAAAATACAAGGAATAACTTTTCATGTGGTACATTACATGTTGACACAAATTTTTAACATATAGAAGCAAGTAAATATTTTTAATTGGGATTTAATATTTAAATAATAGGAAATAAAAGAAAATAAATTTAGGCATGTGTATGTTGTCGGTGGGACGCACTATGTTCTAGGTGCCCTAATGAATACTTGTAGTAATTAAATAAGAAATAAAAAAGAAGTCTTGTAATAATGTTAGACCATGTTTGGCTCAAGTCCCAACTAGCATACCTGGCTCCTTCATGTCTTTTTCATTTTCATATTTATGGGAGATAAAAGGGTTTATTATATATGCTAGCATTGATGCCCCACTCTACCTATGGGAGATAAAAGGGTTTATATGAATGTGAAAAAAAAATGTTCCACAAGAATTATTGTTTTAAAAATTGTATTTGAGTAAACATTGAGATTCTTTTTTATTTTTTTATGATTATTAACATATTAGAATGTTAAAAGAAAAAAAAATAAAAATCTATAATGGTCTTTTTAGATTTAATCATATTTTGTAGTCTTTTCAACTGGATACAGATTATATTATCACATAAGATATCACACATCATAATATGTCAAACTAAATAACATATAATGGATAGTGGGATTAATTATCATTCTATTTTTCTTTCCACATCATAAATTCTATTACATAAACGAACGAGGCCTAGAGTTTGTGTAATTTCTTTGTCTCTAAAAGAGTGTTAATGTGAATTGCAATTACAATTTTAGGGGTGTACTAATTATAATATTACAAACGATATAAAGTATTTGTATAACTAAATCTAAATTCAGAGAGTGTTGATTTAATTTATCCTAAACCTCCAACCTTGTTGGCCGTTGTAGCACACTGTACCTAAATGCATATAATAAGTACTCTTTCACGTTTTAAAATATATTATAAATAAAAAATTAAATATATAAACCAATATATCACATATCAAAAATAAAAAAGCAACAACTTAAAAGTATTATCGATACAACGAAAGAATTAATGTTACGATGTTACATACCATTATTTGTGAATGAGAAAATTTTATTTTTTATATTAATATTTACAATTGAAATGGGCTTGCTATACAAATTGGAAATATGATTTGTAGTTGGTAATATAGGAAGGCCCCAAGTGAAGAACTCCTATAGCCCAAACCTTTTGTGGTGGCTTCAATTACAAAAAATTAAGTCTATGTTTTAGTTTCCTTTTTCATTATTAATTTTTAGTTTTGAATTGGAAGAATGTGTGTGTGTGTGTGTGTTTTTTTTTCAAATTTTGGGCAAAAATAAAAGTATATTAAGATTATATGATAAAAGTGTACTTTATATTATAAATCGTGCCAAATAAATATATTTTTTTTATCTAAATAAAATGATAGTTCTATATTTTATTATTAAAGGAATTAAATCATGTATTTCTCAACAAATATATTATTATTATTAAGTAAACAATTGAAAAAAATTATATATGTAGATATATATAAAAAAATATTGAGCGAAATGACGATAGCGATTAAAATATTTTCAATAAAAGTTTAAATAAATAGTCTTTTTATTATTTAAATATCAAAATTCTGTATATAGTGAGTTCTATGTATATAACTAATTGGATGATTGTTTCCATTTTGTTTTGCCATATAAGAAATCTTGTTTTTATTTAATTTAACTTATATAAGTATAGACGTATTTATCTTTATCTTCTTGATAAATTATCTTTATTTTATTTAAATTTAGATAAAAATATAATAATTTATCCTCTTTCGAAATACTTATTAATTTTGAGATAAATTAGTTAGTAAAATATTTTTTGATTTTATTTTTATATCTAATAATACTATTTATATAAATTATATTTATATTATAAAAATTGAACAATTTATAATTTTTCTTATTTTTTTAAAAAATATTATTATCTCATATTTTAATAGGAAATACTAATTAATTAAAAATAAAAAGAAACCCAAACATAGATTTCTCTGTAGAGTCCAAAGGCGAAAATTTACAAATGTTACGAGGCATTAAAATGGATGGTCGAGATTCAAACTCCTCATGCCATCCGACGGCGTACGTCTCTCAACTCGTAGTATATAATACTTGCAAAAACCTTTCTGTGCTAGGGTTCCATTCACTCGACGGCTTACACTTTCTCGCCTCTTTCTCTTCTCTGTTCTGAGCCTCTCCAGTTGTAAATCAAAGATGGTGAATTTATGATGCATTCTCAATTATTCTAGATTTTGCATTTGATTTTCAATCTTGTTTGGCGTTTGTTTGACAACTGATGCTTTGCTAATAGGTACTGTCTAACGATTATGATTTGCTCAACCCACCGGCGGAGCTCGAGAAGAGGAAGCACAAGCTCAAGCGGCTCGTGCAATCCCCGAATTCATTCTTCATGGTACTCTTTTTCGTTTCTTTTTTATATTGTATTAGTGATTTTTATTTCTTTTCGATTTTTTTGTTAGTTTGTATTTATTTGTTGTTTGTGATTGTAGGATGTGAAGTGCCAGGGGTGCTTTAACATGTAAGTTTTATTCTTTTCGTTTTTTTTCTGTAGTTGAATTTTCTGATTTGAAGAAAGTGAATGAAGTGATGTATGAGAAAACGATTTATGTGTTTGTTTATCTGTGGTTTTATGTTTGTGCAGAACCACTGTCTTTAGCCATTCGCAGACGGTGGTGGTGTGCGGCAACTGCCAGACGGTGTTGTGCCAACCCACTGGCGGCCGCGCCAGACTTACAGAAGGCTGCTCTTTCCGAAGAAAGGGTGACTAATGTACTTGATACTATATACCCCGTCTGCATCATTGAGAGGGTCGGTAGTCATGGCTGATTTGCTGCATGAGAATGTGAGGCGGTGGTTTTTTGGGTTGAATGTTGTCTCTTTTGGTTTCTAATCACTCTTAAGATATGTTGGACTAGCGAAACATGCTATTATGTTATTTTACCTAGTTTTATTTTGGAATATGAGAATGGATTTTCAGTACAATTTTTATTTTATTTTTTTGGTTAACTTGAAGCATTGCTTGTTAGGTAAAGTTTTGTACTATTCTTATGATTTGCTTTTGAATTGCATTGGATGCCTGTCCCTGGAATGTGCTTAAAATTGTGCTGCTGTTGCATCTTTCTCCTGTACCGAGTTCACATTACCAAGATGAACAACCTTGTATGATAATGTGGTATGAGGGTTTGCCCAAATTTTGAAATGCATGAGACATAGCCCTGTAGCTTGACTGGTGATTCTAGTGCCACAGAAAAACATTTTGTGTCACCATCTAAATTTGAGGTTTTGTAGTAGCATTTTCATGTAGTCTTTACATTTTCTTTCTTATTATTTAAAAAAAGGAAGTTTTTGGATAGGTTTGTCTATACCTTCACATTGGCGGCCTTGTACCGCAGGACTGATTTGCCTGATTTAGTTTTTCTGCCTTGGACTTCTTATAGAAGGATGCTACCCATGCTAAAATCAGGTGCTGGTGTATAGAAGGCCTGTAGCATGTCTTCACTGCCACTTTGTCTGAGTGATAATCATTAGGGGGGATGATAATATTTTAGTTTAACTACGGGTTCATAGATTTTTAGTTGAAAATGATTAAAGGGTGTCTTTTATACTGTCATAAATTATTGTTAATGGTTTGGTAACTTTTTATTTCTACAATTTACTTCTGCTGCTCCCTTCATTGTTATGATTTTGTTCCAACTCCTTGGAACTTTGTGCCGACATGTTTTTGCAACTAGGAATATGAAGGTGTTCTTGTGGTATTGTCTCAGTTCTTGCCTAATGCTGTCAAAGCCAGTCTGGCTATTTTTGTGTTAGTTGATTTGCAGTATAGAATTCAGGGTTGTGCATGAAGTGAGGTGGTCCTTTGTTTATCCCTGGGGAATGTTTTCTCATTGCAGGAAACTTCCTGGTCTTGTTCATAGCCAGTAACTTTAAATGTTAAGTTAAATATAAGTACTCTCTTATGATGGCTGCAAACAACCGGTGATTTCAAATTACCCATGTTGGTTATGTGTACTGTTAAAGTTCTAATACATTGATATTATAAGGTCAATTGCTAATGTTGGCATGTATCACTAGAGGGCGTGTTTGGTTTGTATGATTGTATTGTAGGCGATACAGAAGAAATGGACGTGTTGTCAAATATTATGGATCCATAATGTGTTGATCTATTGTTTGGTTGAAGTATTAGATGTTTGTTGTATTCTCTATCCTATTCCAATCGAATTGTTGGTTGGATTGTTTATAGAATCACAACGCTGAAGGATGGTTTTCACCGTTGTGTTTTATGAGAGAATATCATGATGTGTAAAATGGTTACCATTTCCATTATTCTGCTTTATGATGTTCTTTTGGTTTTTAACAGCAAAAATATTTAGTAAAATCTTTCTACAAGAATTCTCAAGAAAAGGCGAGAACCACCAAAATGCAATTATTCAAGCAAAATAAATATGGCCTAAAGACCAAAAACAAAAAAAGACGGAACAGTCTTTGAATTATTTATTTATATTTTGTTATTATGTGGGACCACTACTTTGGTATCTCACTATTTCTTGGTTTGCTATTTTGTGTATTTTTTTAATATTTAATTTAATTAATTAGTTTAAGATTCCACCCTTTTACAACTCGAACCACTCTTCTAAACTCCCAATAATCTACTCTTTTCAATTTTCACTAATTTTCTATAATTCTTTTGATTAAAATAAATTACTTTTTAAAGTTTTTATTTAATTACGAACACTAGTAACTAATTAATCTTTGAACCTCGTTGTATCAAATAGAACAAACCAAAGCTCAAAAATAAAAAAAGAATAGAACAGACCAGATCTGCTGTGCCATATATAATCAAATGAAAAATAGGATCGTATGCCCGTCCTCATCGATACTAAGAGGCGAGTAGTTCGTATAATCAAGAAAAGTAAACATGGCCTAAAAGTCTAAAAATGTGGCCACGCGGATAGCATTAAACATTCCATTATCCGTGCATAATCATTTGATGCCTTTTACAAGATTTTACCTTGGTATTTTTACGATGTTTGTGTAGACTTGCTCTCTTCAAGGTGTAACATGTCAGGCCTGGGCTCTGCGAAGCAAAGCGGTTGCACCTTGGCAGAATACAAGAACGATCACAGAACGGCCTCATATTGGCTACTTATCCTCAGCAAGGCCATAACCCATTCTTCCCAGGTGGTAGATAAGTCTATGTCCAAAGAAGAAATCAAAAGTGCATTTCACCAATCAACAGTATGGCTGAGAAAACATGATACCAACAAAGCCCCGGAAGTGGACACAGGCAGATCAGAGCATTATTCGGAAATTTCATTTTTCTGCCATGAGATAGAATAAGATAGTTGGTTTCAAGATCTGTTCAGGCATTGAACAGTTGCATCAAATTTGAAGTTTGAACCGGGTACAAAATTTGCTTCGAGATCTTCTAAGCTCTGCTCAATTTGTAAATCTTCACTAACTGTTAAGCCTTCCTGCAATTTTGTTAATCACATAAAAAAGTGGACGTTTTCGCTCAACTTGGTGTAGTCATAAAACACAAAGCCGACAAACAAATGAAGCTATTGAATATTTCGCAGTGAAAATAGTATTAAATCTGAAGAATGGCTTAAAAATAGTCTTAAATCTAAAGAATGAAATGACCGGAGATAAATATGTGATATGCAGTCTTTCAGAAAAGCCAACAGAACAAGATAGCCATTGATGATGGGCTAATTACAATGATAGTGAATTGTTTACATGTAAACCTATCAAAACATGAAAATTTGATCATCAGTCTTACATGATGCGAGTCAACATGCAGTATATATACAAATCTAGTTTGTTCAGCTTGAAGATATCTACTCGACCAAAATGTGTTTTGATTAAACTAAACGGATTGCAGGATGTTCCAAAGCCATGATACCAAGAATTCATGAGATGAGTAATAGATATCTAAACCTCCAGGCTCCAAGTAGTATAGGTTTTCAAACAAGCACAGAAGCATACCTTAGCTACATATTCAGCAATAGCACTATTGATTATTTTCCTAATAACCTGCTCGTACACTTTTGATGGTCCTAGAATTTCCAAAAGAATGTCTTTTGGTATCTGCAAGACATGATCAACTCAAATTAGCGTTAGAGTTCCTTTACAATGGCAGAAAAAGTCCCCTTACTAAATGATACAACAAAAAAACAAGCAGCATAATCATAAATTTACTGAATTCACTAGTTCATGTCTATGCCAAACTTGTAAGGCAATACACATTTTCACGTGCATCTATCATGTAATCTATGTCACTAAATTCATAACGTATATACAGGTGAAAAGATGATGCAAAAAGATTCAAGATGAAGCGTATATGACTTACATTAGGTGTCTTTCCTGAGAGTTTCCAGTTCGTAGCAAATGAGAGATACGCCAATGCAAACCATAGAATATGTTAAAATACGAACATGGAGCCAGTAAAAAACTAAAATTTGAAACAAAAACTCTGGCATAAAAAATAGCTGAATCCAGACACCAACATTTATGAGCATTGACTTTAGACAGCTTCGATAGCTTCAAGTGTGAATTACCTCCTTTTACTCTTCGAAATCCTGGAATTGGCTGGGCATCATCAACCATTTTGGAAAAAACTTCATCATATATCTCTTGAGTTTTGAATCCAGAAACCTCTACTGTGATCTGTATAGAAGAAATGAAATTGAGAAATCGAGAAGAAAGAAAGTAGTACTTTCTTCAGTAACATAGTCCACTCTGAACGATTTAAATATAAGCAAGGAATGCATTGCATCAACTAATTACATACATTATTCTTTCAGGATATGAGTATGAGGAAAATATATTTCGCACTGATCTTTCTGGTAATGCATAACTACCTTTACCAATTTGTATGTATAGATTTGGTAGATCCTTTCAGGCAAATTGGAGAGTCGTACAATGCTATGATCTTTGTAGTTCCTGAATTTTATTAGTTTAGGTGTCAAGATTGATGACCACAGCTTTATGCTTGTACATATAAAGAGAATACGATCTATTTGGGTACTTAATCAAGAATGATGAATAATTTTTCTTGACCAGGCATTGATTTAAACATGCCAAAAAAAAAAAACAAGGTATTTATTAAAGGGGATTGTCTCCAGTGTTGACAAAAGTGTTATAAAAGATTATTTAACTCTCATACATGCACACCAGTCACCGCATTATTTAAGGGGTTCATATCAAGGTAGGTTCACTTAATGGATTTGCAACCTGAATTTCTTGGATGAACATAGTAGAAGCCACTTTTCACAACCAATCAGACAAGCTACTTCACTGGTTCATCAAAGCTTAACATTCCGATCAATGAGCCAAGTTTCACCAGTTATCAAAGATTAGTAACCAAACCAAGTTTCAAGACAACAGGTTTGGGCCCTCCCCTTTGGAAGTCACAAAATCCTAGCTAGAGGATGCTAAAAAATAATCAAATAGTCGTGACTTCTTATTTCAAGAAAAAAGACTGAGAAGGTTGATTGCCTCACACTTACTGCTCCATATTTCAGAAAAGCTCAAAGAATGAAGTAGGACACAATAAAATCTTCTAAATTTATGCAATGCTAATATGGAAGTGACATGTATTCAGGAAAATATCTAAAACCTATTTCCTGAAAATAATAAGAGATACTACCACCAGACATGAAAAATTGAACTAAAGTGCTCAGAAGGTTGAACTGGGAAGCTCACTTGCATCTTATCGTCACCTTTAGACTCCACTACTATCTCAAAGTCTTTAATGCTAATAGCATTGTCTTTTTCATCTGTAATTGATGCCTCCAAACCTGCATACATGAGATTCTGTTCTTAAACCAGAAAAAAAGTGGAAGGTGCTTGTATTCCACATAAATTGTTGATATTACCAGAGCCAACAGCGGATATCGGCTTGAGTAAAAGTCTCGTGCCAGCCTTCAAGGAGCTACAGTAAATTAATGACCTGAAATTCTCTAGGTCAAGAATTGGTAAGCAACAAACGTACATGCACTTAGTGCAGAATACTCTACCAAAACAAAACAAATTAAGAGTGGGATTACAAAAAGGTGATACATTTCACAAGTTGTTTGAACGCTGGGATTCAAGTTCATTGCATTGGGTAGGTGAGGAAGACTTTGGGGTACGCTTTGGTCACACATAATAAAAAGAAATTACGTTTGAGACAAGAAACACATATCAACAGCATCAAACATAACAATCATACAACCATTCACAACCATTATATTCTTATAGCAACTGCCTATAACAAGCTAGTTTAATTGGAGGCTGACAAGCTAATAGGTCAACATACAACAATAGAGCAAATGAAAATCCAACTGGGAGACTTGTAACCTCATACCAAGCAACACTAATTCTTCAACAAATTTACAACAGTTCCATATCCTAAAAGCTGACATGGAGATTTACTACCTTGAGCATGTAAATTTTGTCCTGGAAGAATGGTTGATACATAATGCAGCAGTGTCCAATTTGACATCCTTTGGCAGGCTACAGAGGGCAACATCCTGTCCCATGGGAAAAGGCATGAATTGAACCAAACCAGCAAAAAGCACTAAAGTTAGCAATATAAGAAAAAGGAACACCAATCAGCCGGAACTAAGAATTAACACATGATTTGTTGCAAAGAACACCAAATCAATGTCTATTTCACAAAGTTAAGCCCCAAATAGCCAACACAGGGTATTGCCAGTCCAAAAGGAAATAAACGGCTTACAGTAGTACTGAACCACTTAACAGCCAAGCTGATGAAGGAGAAACAGTCAATAAAGATCTTATCTTAAATAAAACTTCAAAAGCAGAAAAGATGAAGATTTCCCAAAATCATGTCAGCAAGCCAGGAAAATCTTCATACCTTTTAAAAGCTTCTGCTTCCAAATTTGTTTACTTCAAAAAAATAAAAAAGAAAAAAAGAAGAAGAAGAATTAGTGCTTCTCCATTTGAGTTTTCGTAAATTCGGTCATTCCTTTAGCATAATTGAACGGATAATTGATGTTAATTCTTGAAGCTACTGCTTTTTCCATTCACCTGTTAACCTCGCCTTCGTATATGCTTGATAACCAAACTCCGAACAAAGAAGAAAACAAAACTAATTCAGAACCTTTTCAGCTCACTGCACATCAATTGCATCTGTAAACTCAGACATTGTACAACTACATTGAATTCAACTCCAGCATATTGTTACTCAACTGAAATTTAATATTTAGTAAGGATGCTGAATGAAAATTCTATATCTATTAGAATAGATTAAGCAAAAATGGCAAGTAAAGAAGGAGAAAACAAGGAATAGTACGTGAGAGTGTTGAAATAATCGACGAAATGGTGATGCCAGCGCCATCGTTGCCATAGTTTTCTCTGAGTGAAGAAGAAATGGAAGAGATGAGGGGATAACTCGTCTATAGTTGCACCTTTTTTTTTTTTTTTTAAATATTTTAATAAATAACTCGTCTATAAATATCCCTCCAAAGTCCAAACCTCAGTATTCCTCATTTTCTCCCCCAAGTCTGCTTTGGAAGGGGAATGAAACCTGAATATATTACAGATATCTGAAGAACCCTAGGGAATTAACCGTTAACAGAAACCGAAATCAATTCAGAAATGCAAAATATAAGGATAAATTGAAACCTAGGAGTATTAGTTTGGGCGATAAATCTTGCTGAAATCGAAGAACCCATAAATCCTATAAAAAAAGTCGCCGTACTTCATCTCCGGCGCCTCTATGGATTTGCGGTTTCCTTTTTCACCGGCAGAGGTTGCCAAAGTCCGGGTTGTACAGTTTGGGATTATCAGCCCGGATGAGATCGTAAGTGTTTACTGCTTGTTGTTCAGTTATGTATGAGTGAGTTTTGCCTGGATCCACTTGAGATCACTGGCTAATGCTGTGAGTTTGTTTTTGTAGAGGCAAATGTCGGTAGTGCATATAGAGCACGGCGAGACGATGGAGAGAGGTAAGCCGAAGATCGGAATGTAAGTAGTGCATATAGAGCACGACGAGACGATGGAGAAAGGTAAGTCGAAGATCTGCGGTCTGAGTGACCTGCGACTGGGAACGATTGGTAAGAAGATGAAATGCGAGACTTGTATGTCTAACATGGCTGAGTGTCCCGGTCACTTTGGTCATCTCGAGCTCGCTAAACCCATGTTTCACATTGGATTCATGAAGGTTGTGCTCAGTATTCTCCGCTCTGTTTGCTTCAATTGTTCGAAGATTTTGGCTGATGAGGTATATCTGATTCCCGAATTGTTAATTTTGGAGAGATCATGGATTCTCAAACGTTGCTCCTTTTAAGATTAATTGAACACCATTCATGCTTCACTTGTAGTGCTTGATTCACAGCATCTGATTATATTTACATATAACGGAAAGGGAAAAAACTACTACTATTAGATTAAACCCATGAGTTTTGTGAAACATAGATCAAAACCTTCTTAATTGCATAGTTCCTGAGCATCAATATTTCCACTTGGATGGTAACCTGTTGCCAAAATCACATGTGAAAAGTATGTAATTTTTATCTTATTCTAGTACTTCATGGAGAAGACATGGAAGTCATGTTAAGTCAAGTCAGTTTAGTAACTAGGGAGTAGATCCATTCAATTCAGCAGAGGAACCCATTTGAAAAGCAAGAAATAGACAAAAAACATTTTTGTTTTCTTTTCAAGAAAAGTACTGGTAGGCTATCCATCTAGTTTGAATTTTTATTACTGCTATAATCTAGTATCACAAGATCAATGTGAAGTAAGATTTCCTAGATCTTGAAAGGTTGTTCTCCTAATCATTGAGTAGTTTGATAACACATTTTGTAGAAGAGGTTTATATGATGCTTATTATAGATGACCATTCTGAGTGGAGCATACCTTATGAGGCTAATTGGAGTGTAGGACTTGTGAAGCTTATTTCAGTTATTATCCAATTTAGGAATCTTTAATGCTGTTTATATCTTTAAATTATGGATTCCTCATGATGGGAATAGTAATGTGACTCAGAAACCTTTGATCTGTTTTATGATCTGGATTCGTTTAGTGCTTATGTTAATAGTGATGTTTTAATAAAAGCCCTTAGTTTTCTCTAGTGCTTTATGGTTCTATTAAAGAAAACACATTATAGAATTTCACAGCCAATGATTCATGTTCTAAAACATTAACATGTGTGTAATCTTTCATAGGACGACCCAAAGTTCAAGCAAGCTATGAGAATACGAAACCCTAAAAATAGACTTAGAAAGATATTAGATGCCTGCAAAAACAAATCCAAATGTGATGGAGGTGATGAGATTGATGTGCGAGGTCAAGAACCTGATGAACCCGTGAAGAAGAGCAGGGGTGGATGTGGTGCTCAGCAACCGAAAATTTCTATTGATGGAATGAAGATGGTTGCTGAATACAAGATTCAAAAGAAAAAAAACGATGACCAGGACCAGATGCCTGAACCTGTTGAGCGAAAACAACTGCTCTCTGCAGAGAAGGTATCATATGCCACAAGTCAGAAGGGGAAAAAGGGGCATTTAGCTTCATATTCCAATCTGAATTATGTGTTGGGTTGATTCATGTTTTTAATTTTAGCAATTTCTAAAAGCTTTCCTTTCAGGTTCTTAGCATTCTGAAGAGAATAACAGATGAAGATTGTCAATTGTTGGGTTTGAACCCAAAATATGCTCGTCCTGACTGGATGATTCTTCAAGTTCTTCCAATTCCGCCTCCTCCTGTTAGACCTTCTGTAATGATGGATACTTCTTCAAGGAGTGAGGCATGCCTCTTCCTCTTGATCTTTACAATTTCCGTGTCCTGTGCCCAAAATTGTCGGATTACTTTTAGTATTCTGTAATGATCATGTTAGGTTTCTGTGCAATGAAAATTGATCAAGTTACTTCACCACGCTCTAGGTTGTTGCTTTTAAGTTGTGGGAAAATCTAATATTTGAATCTCATGCAGGATGATTTAACTCATCAACTGGCAATGATTATCCGGCACAATGAGAATTTGAAGTTGCAGGAGCGGAATGGGGCTCCTGCACACATCATCTCTGAGTTTGCGCAATTGTTGCAGTTCCATGTTGCCACATACTTTGACAATGAATTACCAGGACAACCAAGGGTATAGTTTTTCGTCCATTTATTAGAACTATGTGTGAATTTGTTAAGTACCACTTATTTTATCATTAAAGTATCCTGCTATGTTCTAGGCTACCCAAAGATCTGGGAGACCAATCAAATCAATATGCAGCAGGCTTAAGGCAAAAGAAGGTCGGATTAGAGGTAATTTGATGGGAAAGAGAGTAGATTTTTCAGCACGGACTGTGATTACACCTGATCCAACCATCAATATTGATCAACTGGGTGTTCCTTGGAGTATTGCCCTAAATCTCACATATCCAGAAACCGTAACTCCATATAATATCGAGAGGTTTGACCTTTATGTTATGTTCTTCAATTGTCACCCACTTTTACATTTTGTTTTTGCTATTTAGCAGAACATTACCTTCAAAACAGGTTGAAAGAACTTGTGGAACATGGACCTCATCCTCCTCCTGGCAAAACTGGTGCTAAATATATAATTAGGGATGACGGACAGAGGCTTGATCTTCGGTATTTGAAGAAAAGCAGTGACCAACATCTGGAACTAGGTTATAAGGTGAGAACTGATGCTTTATAAACGAGAGTTATTCAGTAATAGAGCGTTCCATTTTGTGGCTAATTTTTGTTATAAATCGTACAGGTGGAGCGTCACTTAAATGATGGAGACTTCGTCCTGTTTAACAGGCAACCAAGTCTCCATAAAATGTCTATAATGGGGCATAGGATCAAGATTATGCCTTACTCCACCTTCCGTTTGAATTTGTCTGTTACCTCGCCCTACAATGCTGACTTCGACGGGGATGAAATGAACATGCATGTTCCCCAGTCATTTGAAACTAGAGCTGAAGTTATGGAACTGATGTTGGTCCCGAAATGTATAGTGTCACCTCAATCAAATCGACCTGTAATGGGTATAGTGCAGGATACACTTTTAGGATGCCGCAAAATCACCAAAAGAGATACATTTATCGAAAAGGTAACATCTGGTGTTTTTCCTCTCCTTGAAGTATTTTTGTTGGTAAGTGTTTACTTCCATTTTGAAATTATTACCTCCCGTTTATGCAGGATGTTTTCATGAACATTCTGATGTGGTGGGAAGATTTTGATGGCAAAGTACCTGCTCCAACAATTCTGAAACCTAGGCCTCTTTGGACGGGAAAACAAGTTTTTAATTTAATTATACCGAAACAGATAAATCTGTTGAGGTATTCAGCTTGGCATCAAGAAACTGAAAAAGGATATATAACTCCTGGGGATACTCAAGTACGGATAGAAAAAGGGGATTTGCTTTCTGGCACTCTATGCAAGAAGGCACTTGGGACATCCACTGGAAGTCTCATACATGTTATATGGTTTGTTCATTCTGGATTTTTGCTTCTATGATTGCTGCATTTTATGGGTTTAACAAGAGTAACCAGAACTACATATTCTATTTTATAGGGTAAGAGTACTTCTATTTATCTTGTGTCCCAAAATTTATTGCTCTTAGTCTTAGTTCTAATGTGCAATGTCCCAAGATAAGGCTCAAAGTGCTAAGATGGAATTTTTCCCAGATAATGCAACAACAATAACTCCTAACCACTAATCTCAAAATCAAAAGTGTAATTTTCACCTTTTCAATTCGTCTAATACTCCATCTCCATTCCGAGTCAAGTTAGAACATATAAGTAGGATGGAGGGACTGGTACTCTTTGAGTGATGGAAAGAAAACATAAGTCGTTTTCTGATTTTTATCTTGCAATGTGCTGAGCTACAATAAAATTTTCTGTAAATATTTTTTGCATGTTTTCGTGTTATATAGAGGAATCCTTTTCTTTCTTTATTTCTTTTTCTTGATGGATAAGTATATTATGAATATGGCACCAAAAAGATGCTTCTTATTTACAGCGAAAAGGTCTATCATCATAGAAGTTTAGCAAAAGAAATTTCATTGTGAGGAGAATGTTCCCTTGTTCCAAAAGAAGAAGTAAGAAACTTCTTCTCCAAAAGTCTGGAGCTACATGAGGATCTTTTGTGGGAATTTTGCACCACTCATGTTCTCCTAATAACTTAGCATGCATAGAAGAGTACTTTCATGTTCCCCCATTCATGAAGTACCTTTGAATATGAATATCCTTGTATCCGTTGCAAAGTCAAACATACAATGTCCTTTACATAAGTATAATAATATGTCCATTGACCAAGTACACATGATGTGGATGTATATGACATGTTCTTGTTATAATGACCACGGTTCATGATTGTTATAACCAACACCAACTGTGCATGAGGCAATTTCTAGTTTGAGTTCGGGCTTCTAAAGGGTATCAGACGTGGTATGATTTTGATCCTTGGATCGCATGGGCATTTCTATGAAGTGTCTTTAGAAGTTGATTGTCAGCAATGATTAGCACAATGAAGATCCTTTTATGTATTTGAATTATTGAGAATGCAAACTTATATGCAGGTTCGTGTTCAATTTTGGTACATGTATTGTTGGGTGATATCTTAATCATATGACATCATAGAGCTGTATTAATCAATAAATCCAAACTTGAAACGAATAACCAAATATTATTGTTGAAACTTTTTGATGCTAACCCATGAAATATTCTTGATTGTTGTTTCTGTATTTAATTAAGGGTAATGATCTCAGGGAAGAGGTTGGTCCAGATGCAGCTCGCAAATTTTTGGGACATACACAATGGCTCGTAAATTATTGGCTTTTGCAGAATGCTTTTAGCATGGGAATTGGTGATACAATTGCTGATGCTGCAACAATGGAGAAGATTAATGAAACTATTTCAAATGCAAAGAATCAGGTGAAAGAACTTATTAGGGCTGCTCAAGAGAAACAATTGGAAGCTGAACCTGGTCGAACAATGATGGAATCGTTTGAGAACAGAGTGAATCAGGTATGTCAAATAGTTTACTTCTCTTCCAACAACTTGATGAAGCCTGATGTGTTTTGTCTCTATAGGTGTTGAATAAAGCGCGTGATGATGCTGGAAGCAGTGCACAGAAGAGTTTGTCAGAAAGCAACAACCTGAAGGCTATGGTTACTGCAGGATCTAAGGGAAGTTTTATCAATATCTCTCAGATGACTGCATGTGTGGGGCAACAGAATGTTGAAGGCAAACGAATTCCTTTTGGATTCGTAGATCGTACACTACCACACTTCACCAAGGATGATTTTGGTCCAGAGAGTCGTGGGTTTGTGGAGAACTCATATCTTCGGGGATTGACTCCTCAAGAGTTCTTCTTCCATGCCATGGGTGGGAGAGAAGGTCTTATAGATACTGCAGTGAAAACTTCTGAGACTGGATATATTCAGAGGCGACTAGTGAAGGCTATGGAGGATATCATGGTTAAATATGATGGAACTGTTAGGAATTCCTTAGGTGATGTAATTCAGTTTCTCTATGGGGAAGATGGAATGGATGCTGTTTGGATCGAATCACAACCTCTGGAATCACTGAAGCTAAAGAAATCGGATTTCAATGACATGTACAAGTACGAGATTGATAGTACAAACTGGAATCCTAGTTATATGTTGCCTGAAGCTGTAGAAGATCTAAAAACAATTCGCGAAATCCGCAGTGTGTTTGATGCAGAGGTTCAGAAACTTGAAGCTGACAGGTATCAACTTGGGACAGAGATTGCAACAACAGGTGACAACTCTTGGCCCCTTCCTGTTAATATTAAGAGGCTTGTATTGAACGCCCAAAAAACCTTTAAAGTTGATTTCCGAAGGCCTTCTGATATGCATCCAATGGAGATTGTGGAAGCTGTTGATAAGTTACAAGAACGGCTTAAGGTGGTCGTTGGTGATGATTATTTGAGTATGGAAGCCCAAAAAAATGCTACTCTTTTCTTCAATATATTGCTTCGCAGTGCCTTAGCAAGTAAGAGGGTTCTGAAGGAGTATAGACTTACTCGTGAAGCATTTGACTGGGTTATCGGAGAGATAGAATCCCGGTTTCTACAGTCACTTGTTGCAGCCGGGGAGATGATAGGATGCGTTGCTGCACAATCTATTGGTGAGCCTGCTACACAAATGACTCTTAATACATTCCACTACGCTGGTGTGAGTGCCAAGAATGTTACTTTAGGTGTACCAAGGTTAAGGGAGATTATTAATGTTGCTAAGAAAATTAAAACACCCTCTCTCTCTGTATATTTAAGGCCTGATGTGAGTAAAACCAAGGAGAGGGCTAAAAATGTTCAGTGCGCTTTAGAATATACAACTTTACGGAGTGTGACACAAGCCACAGAGGTATGGTATGATCCAGATCCCATGAGCACTATTATTGAAGAAGATGTTGAATTTGTGAAGTCATATTATGAGATGCCTGATGAAGAGATTGACCCCCACAAGATCTCTCCTTGGTTGCTTCGCGTAGAGTTAAATCGAGAAATGATGGTGGATAAGAAGCTTAGCATGGCAGATATTGCAGAGAAGATTAATCTTGAATTTGAGGATGATTTGACGTGCATATTTAATGATGATAATGCTGAGAAGTTGATCCTTCGTATACGTATCATGAACGATGAAGCCCCTAAAGGTGAATTGCAGGATGAATCGGCTGAGGATGATGTGTTCCTCAAAAAGGTTGAGAGTAACATGCTCACGGAAATGGCACTTCGAGGCATACCAGATATCAATAAGGTGTTCATAAAAAACGGTAAGGTGAATAAGTTTGATGAAAATGAGGGATTTAAGGCAGAGAATGAGTGGATGTTAGACACAGAAGGTGTTAATCTTTTAGCTGTCGCGTGCCATGAAGACGTGGATTCTAGGAGGACAACAAGCAATCACTTGATTGAAGTTATTGAAGTTCTGGGAATTGAGGCAGTTCGTAAAGCTTTGCTAGATGAGTTGCGTGTTGTTATATCTTTCGATGGGTCCTATGTGAACTATCGACATTTGGCAATATTGTGCGATACCATGACATATCGTGGTCACTTAATGGCCATCACTCGTCATGGCATTAATCGCAATGATACTGGCCCCATGATGAGATGCTCTTTTGAAGAAACAGTGGACATTCTGCTTGATGCTGCTGTCTTTGCAGAAATGGATTGCCTCAGGGGTGTCACCGAAAATATTATGTTAGGTCAACTTGCACCTATTGGCACAGGAGACTGTGGCTTGCTTTTGAATGAAGAGATGTTAAAGCAAGCTATTGAGATACCATTGCCTAGTTATATGGAAGGTGGACTTGAATTTGGCATGACTCCTGGCCGCTCACCTGTCACGGGAACTCCGTACCATGATGGCATGATGTCGCCAAGTTATTTGTTGAGCCCAAATCTTCGGTTATCTCCCGTTTCAGATGCTCAATTTTCTCCTTATGTTGGTGGAATGGCCTTTTCGCCTACATCATCTCCAGGGTACAGCCCATCGTCTCCTGGATACAGCCCGTCATCTCCAGGATATAGTCCTACCTCCCCAGGTTACAGCCCAACTTCCCCTGGTTATAGTCCAACATCCCCAACCTATAGTCCTAGTTCTCCTGGTTATAGCCCAACAAGCCCTGCATATTCTCCCACCAGTCCATCTTATTCGCCTACTTCCCCTACCTACAGCCCAACGTCTCCTAGCTATAGCCCAACATCTCCAAGTTACAGTCCTACATCCCCTAGCTATAGCCCTACCTCTCCTGCTTACAGCCCTACCTCTCCTGCTTATAGCCCAACATCTCCTGCTTACAGCCCAACTTCTCCCTCTTACAGCCCAACTTCACCCTCGTACAGTCCAACCTCTCCATCTTACAGCCCAACTTCACCATCCTATAGCCCTACCTCGCCATCTTACAGCCCAACTTCTCCTTCGTATAGCCCAACCTCTCCTGCCTATAGCCCCACTTCACCTGGTTATAGCCCCACCTCACCGAGTTACAGTCCTACCTCACCAAGTTACAGTCCTACATCTCCAAGTTACAACCCTTCAGCAAGGTACAGCCCTTCTCTAGCATATTCACCTACAAGTCCAAAGATCACACCGTCAAGTCCATACAGTCCCTCATCTCCAAGTTACAGGTAATTTTGGTAAAACACTTTCGTATTTTTTGCTCGTTGTGATTCCTGACTCTTTACTCATGATTATGTGAGAAAATAAAAATATGACCATGTGCAGTAGATATTTCTATGTCATGGGTGGCTCACCATAAGCAACCAGGCAACATTGATGCGGTTGGTTTGTGAATTGATTTGATCTTGGAATAGTATGTTTACTAAAAAGAGAATATCAAGCAAGAATAACTCATGGTCCTTCTAATGTTTGGTTGATCAAGTTGATCGTGCCTCTCTTGCTTCTATCATTTATTGTTCCATTTAGTTGACATATCAGGTTATCTTGAAAAGTGATGCACAATATTGCTCTGTATCAAAATACTACTTTTCTTTGTGCAATTTGACTTCAAACTGACATATTACTGTTGTACTGTGGTTTGTAGCCCAACTTCACCATCGTATTCTCCAACATCTCCGTCATATTCTCCGTCTAGTCCAAATTATAGCCCAACCAGGTATCTTCACTATGGTGCCCCATATTAAGCTTGTTATTATTCATTTTCTTTCAATTACTTTTTTTCATGAGAGGTTTCAATTTTGCTAAAGCTGCATTATGCTCACTGCCACTTTTTACTAGTACTCCGTTGATTCATTTTAAATGGATGGTTAATATGAACACGAGGAGAATCTGTTATTAGTATCAACTGTGACAGTTTTGTAGTTTAAAACTGAAATATTTATGCCACACCTGCCCTCGTTTTTCCTGACTTAAATTTCATATTTATTTGTATACATTGTCGAGTTTGTTTGCAGTAGTATTTGTCCTCCTGTCTAACTAGTAAAATACGAATTTTCAGTCCGTATAATTCTGGTGCTAGCCCAGATCCTCCTAGCTCTCCTCAGTACAGGTGAGTCTACACTACACTCCATTGCCACATGAATCTTGCAACGCAATTTAGTCAGAATTTTATGGTCTTGATTGTCTTATTTGTCTCATATGCAGCCCGAGTGTTGGATACTCTCCTAGTGCGCCAGGGTACTCCCCATCTTCGACTGGTCAATACAGTCCTGGAACGAACGAAAGAGATGATAAGAGTATTAAGGATGAGAAGAGCAACCGGTAATAATGGTCATCAAAAGCATTTTAGAAGAGAAACTGAATAAATGATACATGAAGAGCAAGATCAGTGCCATTCTGGTATTCATATTTAAGTTGGGATGAATGATCCACATTTGGTGTTGATGGATTTGAGGTTGTAGAGCACAAGGGCTAACTATTCTAAAATCTTGGATTGGATTATGATCCTATGTTAATGTATCTATAAATGATTGAAGTAACATATGTTCTGCTCGAAATTTAATGAATATCAATAGTATCTTTGAGTATGAAATGTTTGGGTATGCATATTATATTTTATATGTATATAATACTTTGGGCCGAAAATAATTCAATTTAGCAAATATTTGTAATATCCATTTACAATTACAACGACCTTTCATGCGTATGATTATGAATCCGTACATTCTTATTTTTTTGTATTGTTTGATTGGGCATTTTGAACAAAAGTTCATAATATATGAGACGAGATGCGTCGAGTAGATATTTAATAATATCATGCTTGATTATACATGGCCTTTTTCACATAGACACAGTGTGTTTTTGATTGCAAGTTGTACGTCCGTGAGTGGTACAAGTTGATCCGGTAGATGAAGGAAATAAGCTGGAAATTTGCATAAACAATGGAGGTAGCCAACTTGGCCCGTTGTTAGCAATTTGATGATTAAATTAGGGAAAAGGTTGAAAAGTTAAAATGTCGGAGCTAAATGATAATAACTGCTATCAGAAGAGAAACTTGTGGTCCCATAAAGGTTTCATACTTCTCCTCCAATGTGTGGACGCCATGTGTCGCCCATCCGATGACCTTGGTGGTGTTTACTTGTTTGTGGGCCAAGGCCAATTTGGGCCTGGCTTTGCTTGGCGCTGGGCCCAATTTTTTTAAAGATTAGGCCGAATATTCAAATCTTAATTTTATCAGATAAATTTTCAAGAATAGGCAAAGCCACACAACATTTTCAGGGGTAAAAATAGAAAAAAGAAAAGATGAAATTTCACATAATTAAGAAAAATAACGACTCCTTAGTTTTGCAACTCTAACCATTCTGAGTAGAGTTGCATTTTTATTTTTATAATATTTTGGGATAATTGGATTCTGACGTATATTTCCTCAATCTTGTTTGGTTTCACCTTTTTTAAGAAATAAGAAAAAGTGAAAGAAAATGTAATTGAAGTAACTCCACCACTATTCAATAGAAATGATATAGTTAGTGTTGAGTAGACGGAGGGGGTCGAGTAGTGTAGTTATCCCTTCATCTCTTCCATTTCTTCCTCACTCAGAAACTACGGCAATGATGGCGCTGGCATCACCATTTCCTCGATTATTTCAACACTCTCACGTACTATCTCCTTCTTTACTTGCCATTTTTGCTTAATTCATTCTCACATATATGGCATTGGAATACGGAAGCAGAAGCTTTTATAACGTATCAAGATTTTCCTGGCTTGCTGACATGATTTTGGAATTCTTCATCTTTTCTGCTTTTCAAGTTTTATTTAAGATAACATCTTTATTGACTTTGTCTACTTTACCAGCTCTGCTGTTAGGTGGTTCACTATTACTTTAAGCTGTTTATTTCCTTCCGGATTGGCAGTACCCTGTGTTGGTTGTTTGGGCTTAACTTTGTGAAATGGACATTTCGATTTGGTGTTCTTTGCAACGAATCATGTGTTAATTCTTAGTTCCGGCTGATTGGTGTTCCTTTTTCTTATATTGCTAACTTTAGTGCTTTTTGCTGGTTTGGTTCAATTCATGCCTTTTCCCATGGGACAGGATGTTGCCCTCTGTAGCCTGCCAAAGGATGTCAAATTGGACGCTGCTGCATTATGTTGGTGTTCTTTTCTCTCGTACTGCTATCCGTTTACTGTTTTTTGCTGGTTTGGTTCATTTCATGCCTTTTCTCATGGGACAGAATGTCGCCCTCTGTAGCCTGCCAAAGGATGTCAAATTGGACGCTGCTGCATTATGTATCAACCATTCTTCCAGGACGATATTTACATGCTCAAGGTAGTAAATCTCCATGTCAGCTTTTAGGATATGAAACTGCTGTAAACTTGTTGAAGATTAGTGTTGCTCAGTATCAGGTTACAAGTCTCCCAGTTGAATTTTCATATGCTTTATTGTTGTATGTTGACCTATTAGCTTGTCAGCCTCCAATTAAATTAGCCTGTTGAAGCCATCTACAGATAGTGGCGATTGCTGGAAGAATATCATGGTTGTGAATGGTTGTATGATTGATGCATTTGATGCTAGTGATATGTGCTTCTTGTTTCAAACGTAATTTCTTTTCATTATGTGTGAGTGTGTGACTAAATTGTACCCCAAAGCATTCCTTACCAACCCGATGCAAGTGATTTTGAATCCCAGCATTCAAACAACTTGTGAAATCTATCACCTTTTTGTAGTCCCACTCTTAAGTTGTTTTGTTTTGATTGGAATTTCTGCTCTAAGTGCATGTACTATTGTTGCTTACCAGTTCTTTACCTAGAGAATTTCAGGCCATTAATTTACTATAGCTCCTCAAAGGCTGTCACGAGACTTTTACTTAAGCCAATATCCGCTGTTGGTTCTGGTAATTTCAACAATTTACGTGGAATATAAGCACCTTCCACTTTTTCTCTGGTCTGAGAACAAAATCTCATGTATGAATACAGGTTTCGAGACATCAATTACAGATCCAAAGGACAATGCTATTAGCATTAAAAACGTTGAGATAGTAGTGGAGTCTAAAGGTGACGATAAGATGCAAGTGAGCTTCCCAGTTCAACCTTCTGACACTTCAGTTCAATTTTTCATGTCTGGTTGTGGTATCTCTATGTATTTTCAGGAAATAGGTTTTAGATATTTACTGAGTACATATCATTTATACATTAGCTTTGCATAAATTTAGAAGATTTCATTGTGACTGGAAAGTTGACAACTTAACCTCTATTGGCTGATAAACAACTAATTGATTCATGATATATAGATAACAAAGCCTAAGGCGTTGATAATGGGTAAGTTGTCAAAATATGTGCAATGAGGGAATGAGTAGTGGTCCTATACGTTTTTATTACTTAGCTATTTGTTTATGTAATTACTTGACAAACCCAGTTTACTCGGATATCTTGCATTTAGTTGAAATGAAGAGATGAACCTCAACCTGGATGGATTTGTATGTAGTTGAGGCCTCATTCACATAGGAATATGACCACAGATCTGAGCTTTTTTGGCTATGTGTAGCTCTATTCAAGATTCAAGGGTCAATCTTTGCCCTGATTCTTTGCAACTTGTTCCTGTTCAGGTAAGGGTGGATTTGACGGGGAAAGAAACAGAGATAGTGTTTGAGAAAATTCTGAGAAATTTAGCACGTACAGCTCCCCCAGTTCCTGGGTTTCGCAGAGAAAAAGGAGGTAATTACGTTTACATTGTTTTTCAATAACGAGACCTTTGTTTTTGTTAGCAAATAGAATTGCTCTTTATTTCATGTATAGAAACATATAATATCTTTTGATGCTATGTGAAGTTCATTTGAACTCGGCGCTGCCAGCTCATTTAGTTAGTCGTAGATGAATATTGTCAACAATCCCCTTATGGATGCACTCTCAAGCTTGCACCTCATATATCGATTGCGAAGTTATGATATTACCAAGACAATTACTCATAATTTGTCACTTTTTGGATGCTTATCTATGGCACTTGAGCAGGAGAGATTTCTATGGTGAAGAGAATGATTTATTTGATGTCACCTTTTAATGGGACCTGCTAGTTATGCATAAATATTTAGTCATTCGGCACGAGATTTGCTTTAAGATGATATATATTTATCAGGAAAGAACAAAATGAGAGGCTTTTTAGTTTTCTTGCCTCTACAATTTCTTAGTGATGAATCTGCTCTCTTTTTCTCTTGAAGCAGAGAATTTAAATGCCCATTATGAGATTTTTTGAGCTTGACCCTATCTTTTTTCTTTTGCACAATGGCATTTTCTGCATATGCATGAGTCTGGTCGGGAGGTGGAAGCGAAGTGGCTAAAATTATGAAAATGAAATCTGAGGGCTTCTGCGAATAATTTCTGGGCGATGTACTCTCAACTTTTGTTGGAAAACCAATTTTTCTTTTGTTTAACTAAAATTTAGGTACTTAAAGGGAAGGAATTGTAGGCAACTCCACACAATGTGATCTAGACCACAGGCAACATGTGCCGGAAAAAGTTGGGTGTATTGTTACTTCATATTCTTCATGTTCCATCAACTGCACAATTACAGGGGCTGATGTCTCTTTTGCTCGTGTTTTCTCATTTGAAAGTACTGAAAAGAATCCACTTGCAGTTCACTGTTGTTGTAAGTAAATGAATATTGCCATGGAGAGTTTCAGTGTACCAAAGCTAATTGATTGCATTTTTTTTTCTTTTTCCTGTATGTGATCTCAGTACCTTCGTTGTGCCTTACCATTCCTATCATGATAATACATCTGCTGTTTCTAGAAAACTAAGGAACCTGCCAATAACAATTTTCTGACTTCTCCCTTTGCATGTGCATGGCTTCTGCAGGGAAGACATCTAAGGTAAATTACTCTGTTTCTTTCAGTGACTTTTTTCTTTCATACTGGATATGTGTGCCTCTCGTGAGCTGTTGATGTTTCTAATATGCACTCAATTTCGTTAGAGATATTCAATAATCTTGATTTGTTTATGTAATACTAAGAGCTGTCTTTATAAATTTCATATTGTTTTAAAAGGGTGTTTGTAATATTCCTACTGATAGGGGTCTATTTTGGTACTTGGGCCTGGTCTTTCGACTCACTTCTCATTCTCTCTTAAATAAATAAAGCTCGCCCTCGAGCCCCGGGCCGGTCAGCCGGGTCTTTCCCTGTTGTTCTGTTCCCGCCATGATGTATATGTATATTTATAATTTTTTTAAAAATGTTTGTTTAAGATAACAATAACATATACTATTCTTCTCATATTTTTAATGATTGAGGCAATCAATAAATTAGTTCCTACTGTGATTATTATATAAGCACATCAATTTGAAAACAATCTTACAAGCATCAGCATGAAACTGATAATGTGTAGGCTTAGTATTAAAGTTAAGGTCCCATTAATAAGTTCGAAGCCATGGATCACCAAATGTATGGGCATTTCCTTATTATGTGAGTTTATTTTTAACTTATTTAAGTGCTCTTGTTATATTGATGCATCTATCGCATCAATGCATTGTTCAGTTTATGATGTATTGTTGAGTCTATTGAAATATTGATATAATTATATAATTACCATTTTAATAAAGAAAGCATTGGCTTGAAATTACTAATATTATTGTTGAAGGAATTTTGGATGGTAAAATATAAAGATCCTTAAATGGGAGATAGCAGTGAAGGTTTTTAATTTTTTTCCTGATGTTAGCATTTTACCTATAAAACCCTAGCAACAGTTGTGTGGTTATAAATGGAGCATTTTATGGAAATGTGTAGTTGTAATTTTTGAAGTATGAAGGAATAAAGTGTAATATGCTATTTCGGATGGAGTCCAGGTGTAATTAACCTATATTTCTTTGAAAAATCATGTATCACTTTCCAAATGCAGGTTCCAAGAGACTTCCTCCTACAAATTCTTGGTGAAGATCGTGTTACCAATTTCGTTATTCAAGAAATTGTCAGCTCAACATTGGCTGATTATGTGAAGAAGGCAAGTCCTCTTCATTACTTTTTGACAATTTCCTTGATGTAGCTTGTCTAACCGTTTTTAAGTAACTCACTCAACAGGAAAATCTGACTGTTAAGGACAACAAAATTAACACCATTCAGACTGCTGAAGAACTAAAGTTGGCATTTATCCCTGGAAATGATTTTGGATTTAATGCCACACTGGAGCTCGAGCAATCCACAGAAGAGTCCGCCTAACTGCAAATGAGTAGTCTGTTTGGGCTTGCTCAGACAGCAAAGTTGAGCACATAACAAGTACATATGAGGGTCAATTCTCTTTTATTCATTCAGCAGGTTAGCGGACAGAATCACTGTTTTTCGTTTTTGGTTTTTTTGTGTTGTGCACGGTATTTTCAATACTGGTTATTAATAACAGTTGAGTTTTGCATCTCTCAGTGCATATAATACATAGTAATTATCATTTTAGTATCTGAGTATTAATGATCAAGTTGATACATCTTAACCTCTGAATGTGCCATTCACCTCTCTCTTCTCGGTCATTACCTGCGTGATGATTATTGTTGAAATTAGCAGTCATTGACATGAGATCATGCCTCACAGTTCTTCCATTTATTTTTAGCTTTTTTGGAGCTCAGTCTCTATTGTTCCCTTAATACTTCCATGTCCTTGCTCGATTTAATAACTGTCATTCCTTCTGCCATTTAGGAGGTGTTTATTGTAACTTTTACTTTTGTGGTGGAAGTAATTTTCTATACCACAGAAGGTTTACATATAATTACACCAAACCTCAAGGGAGAGCGATGTAGTTATCCCAACAATATATTACTTTAATACATGAACTTGGAACAGAAAAAGTAGAAACGAAGGCAACAAAAAACCTTTGCCACTAGTTATAATATAATAAATGATAGAAACCGAAACAACTCTCATAAGAATTGGGTTAAAGAAAGACATATGCTACACATTTAAGCTAACTCTGTAGATTTTTGGAGGTGCTGATGCATAGATTCACCACCCCTTTGCATCAATGGGTGCAAACTCCTAGTTTCACCCCAAAAAATTCAAACCTTCTTCTTGAAAATGCTTTGGTAAAGATACTCAGATGTTTGTTTCTGTACAATTGTTGACGCTATCGGACAAGAAAAAGAAAAAGAACCTTCTTCTTGGAAATGCTTTGGTATGTCAAGATATTCTTTTAGGTTGATTTTCTTATTCGTTTTCACACAATTGTTGCTGCTATTGGCAAAAAAAATTCTTTATATCAATCACTTACCGTTGATAGCACAACATGATTATTAAGACCTACTTCAAATCTAACGTGTGTAGAATATATTTAAAGAAGAAATATATCAAATATAGTTAGTCATTAAAAAATATTAAGTTCATAATACTACTTCTGTTTTTATGATTGAAACATCAGTACGTGTAATTATATTTTCAAATAAATCGATGACAATGTTTTATTTGATAAGAAAACCATTTAATTCTAATATTTGTAATTCACTTTATGAATTGAATTGGTACTTTTAATTAAATAATAATAATGCTCCCCCAAAATTGAAATTTATACTTACTAATAAATATATTTCATGATCTCATATAAAACCAATTAATGCGAAACAAAAAATAATACTATTCAAATGTCAATATTATAAAACAAATTTAATTAGTCAAAAATCCTTGTTTTTGATTGTTTTTACAAGAAATTCCAACGTAATAAAATTGATCAATTTTTATTTGTAGGTTTTATTATGACTATTTGTTATTTTTTAAAATTTTGTTATATTATCTTTGTGTGTGTTATATTTTTTTCTTTTACTTTTAATTTATTGAAGGGTTTCAAATTAACTATTTATTTAATATTGTTAATAAAAAATAATCTAATTGATTATAGTATGAGTGTTTGTATTGCATGTCCTATAAAATAAGTTAATTAATATTTCAATATCAATTTTTAAGTATTCCAAATTATTGTTTACATGCTTTATTAACTTTAAAAAATATAAATATTATTCCATGAACTTTTATTTTTTGCCTTTATATTGCCATTTTTAATTTCGCATTTTTAGTTTGACTTCTTAATCTTATTGATATGCATCTCATTAATATAATCTATTTTTTATTCAATAATATATTATGTTGCAACATAATCTTCTATGTCATATTTATTATTGTAATACTTTTATGCTATTAATATAAAAAGTAACTAGATCTAAAATAATAATGCACATTTAAGATTTATCTAATGCAAAAATAATCAGAAAGAGACTCACTCAATAGTTGAATTTTCATAAGTATTTGCACATATCAATTTTATTCTTAGTACTCATTCCTTTTCTTTTTAAGCTTTTTTTATAAATTTATTCCTAAAAAAATATATGTATTATTTATTTATCATCATTTATTTCTAGTTTCAACATAATTATGTCATTCTATTTATTATTTTACTGTTACTAAGTTGATTCCCCGATTTTGTTAATTTACTTCATATGAACATATAATTATACAATTGGAATTTAGTTTATCACTAATGTGATAGTACATAATTATTCTAAAATTTTACTTTTAATTGTTAACGTTTTAATGTTTATTCACTATTTTAGGTGAATTTCTTTATTTTCATAATAAAAGCTACACATCATATAATTTTTTTCTTATGTTATTTTTTGTGAATATCTTTTTGTTTCTAAATATTTTTTAAATTGATTGATATACCAATTTGTTAGTTATATTTAAGAAAAGAAATAATTTAAATTGAATAAACCCTTTCTATAAAAACAATTATATTTTAAATCTGGAGGCCCAATTGTGATGTTAATATATTTCAGCAATTACTATATTTAGATTTTAATTTAACCTACCTTCAACCATTTCAATCATCTTTATTGTTATTTACTTCTATAATATTATTAAGAGACGAATAAAATTAATTTATACTTTTATCACAGAGAAACTACTTCAGGAACTTATGTTCTATCCTTTAGTTCTATTAGAAAAGGAAAGCTAAATCATATGTTGGATTTTATCTTGCTAATCAAGTTTATGGGTAAATTACAAGCAACATTATAAAATTTATCATAATTACGAATACCTCTTAATTATTACAAATACCTCCTGATGTTTGTGAAATTGTGTAAAAACAAATTTGAAGATACGACTTCAAATCCGAGTAGTTGCCATTTATTTATATTATCAATAGTCATATTCATATATTAATTGAATTCGAGTATTTTCAATATATTAAAATAAATTATTATAATTTATTTACCATTATTAGTAAAAAAAACAAAACAAAATACAAAACGTGTCAGTTTTCCCACTTAGACTCTGGATTTCAGGCCCCGTATTCAAAATTAAGAAATTATTTGACTCCAATCTAATTTAAATGTAATCGGAACTTTCATTTATCCATGCCCAAATTTGTAAAAATAAAGTATACTCATATTTGAGGAAATAAATTTAAAAGAGTATAGTAAGACTTCCACAATGTAATGGGAAAATTTGCTCAAAGTTGAAATCTTTTAGCTCCCAATTCCTTAATTCACACACAACCTAAGATTTATGCAGCAAGAATTGATCCATGATGAGGCTCTAGTTTTTTAACATATGCATCAGATATCCTATCGTTTATATTCTTGAGGCGCCAAAACCAGGGCAAGGGATATACACTGAAGAAACATTTGGTATCAAAAAACTACACAGCAGCTCACCAACGGTAGTAACGTACTAGGTGAGATTTAACACAGGAGAAGAAAGATATGAACACAAAAGCAGTAATTCTTGCGCTCTTTATCTGGACAAGACCACCTTTCAAATGAGCTGACGAATACCTGAATTGTTGGCTTTCAAGATTCTTCTACAACAGAGCATCCTCCGATGATAATAATGGTTGGAAAGATCAGTTTGCATGAGCACCGCAGTTGAATTGGCTGTGGATTCTGGTCCAAGTTCTGTCAGAACTCACATCATCGGAGGTAAAGCATTGGCTGTGTAACTCTGTATCTTCTGCTGTCAGAAGGGAATCTATGTATTCGATGGAGCTTTTCATCTGGTGGATAGCTTTTAGAAGGCTGAAGGTCAATGAAGATAGTTATTGGAGTCATTGGCTTCCAAGCTTCTTCCACAAATAAAAGGCCCTTCTAATTATAGAATCAGCAGAAAAACCTTCCGCATAAGCACTAATGGCGGTCAGGAGACTCGTGAATTTCTCCCCATTGTCCTGTATTAAACCATCCAGGAAGAAGACTTACAAAAGCGTGCATGGACATGGGCGGTTATATTAATGCTAGAAAAGTACACACTATTGTCATAAACTTGAATTGTCTCAAGAAATTCAGTGAAACAAAATAACTATACATTTTCACGAGTAACTTGTATCTATGTTTAGCATTGTGTTCTCTAGATACTTTATCTGACAGCAGATGGGTGCCAGGAAAGTGGGGCTTTTGTGGGAGCAATAAGAGCGTAATATTGGAAAAAACTAGTGATCAAATACTCATGCACAGTTCTAATTGTCATAAATTCATGAAATCATGGAGAAACCTTTCTAAGGGCGGAACAATGCACAGAATGGCCTAGTTGTCATGTGATAAAATTCTAGCAGCTCACATTAAATCACCACATTAACTCCCCATCTCCAAACCCATTGGCATTCCAAAATATAACTATCCATAACATAAATCAAGCACAAATCGTTATCATCTCACATTATTATTGTGAAACAGGTCAACTCCCAAATAAGCACTCTTCAGTATATCTATCACGCTAAGCAACCCCAAGTCCCCTCCTTTGGCACTACTTCTTTGTATGAATTTGAAGGACGTTGGCATCCAACCAGGAGATTTTCATTAGTGGTTCAAGTAGCTATCAACTGAGTTAAGGGTTCAGGTTTCATGATAGTCATTTTGTTGCTCTGTGTTATCAATCTTTCAGTAACAAAAGAAAATATGTGAACTGCATATCAGGAAAACTAATGCACATGTATTTCCTGAAGATAACAAAAGAACAGGGAGATTTCCTGTATTCTAGCAACCAGGCCAAGCCAGCACCTAGAGATCTGAAAGGAATTTTAGACACTCTCCAGTTTTTTGCGGATCATAATAATAGCTCCAGAAACAAGAGCATACAGGTCATGGTTCTTGGCTAAAATTGTTCTTTAGAGATGGAAGTATGACTAACCTCTGGTTTAGTAAAAGCCAGATCTTTGGTGGTAAAAGGAACCATGTAGAATGGAAGATCGGAACGTAACATAGCCTGCATTGAACGAAGCAAGGTGCTTAACTTATAAATATCACAGCTTTAAAAGTGATCGATCAACAAACATGCACAAGCTTACAAGATTCTTGCTTAGAATAGCCTGCTCAGCGTTTGAAATCAAAGCCTGCAAGTACAAAAACAGCATATAAATCCCAGAAGAAGAGAGATTGAAATATCCAAAAGAATATATATAGCAAACTCAAACTCAACAAGAACATAGCTAGGGCAGACTTCACCAGAAAAGAAGCACACAGTAGTTAATATTTCAATATGATTTGATGTTGTTCTGATGTTGGCAGTGAAAGAGTATTCACAGCAAAGCAGTTCCCTCAAAGAGAACCTTGAGTTAACTACAACTTGAACTACCTTTTCTCCCACAGGGTGACATGAGGAACGCATTTGCACTGCAGGGGACAAATTGATTTGCCAGATTTTTTTACATTCACCATCACAAGTTTCTCCAAATTGTTTCTACCTAAAGTTCACTCATCTACTTTGGCCTTTATATCACAAAATTCAGTATTTTGAAAATGTAAGATCAGACTTTACAAATGGCATAACTATAACAATTTTATCCAAAGCACACAAAACCAGAGAGCAAATTGCAGATTTTGTATCATTATTTACTTCATTTAGCACTTAATTTCCACAGTTAATAGGACTGAATAGATTCAGACACATCTTGCTGATTATGACACCATTCTCGCATTGATAAGACAACCAGAGCCTAATAACCCAGCTTCAGCAGAAAACAAATGGGGTGAGGAGCGGGAAGCAATAGGATCTACAAACCAGAAAAATACTGATAGGACCAAAAACTTTAGAGCTGCTAGGCAAAGAAAATAAATGTGGAACAAGGCCTAGTCAATCATCCATAGTGAAACAAAGATCAATAATGACATCAGATTTACTGCTTCTATTCTTGATCCTAAGATGGAACGTGTCATGGAACAAAAGGCAAGATCATGTTTTTGTGTGAAGTGATACAAGGCAATAAAAAATTAAGGTGCGAATTTAAGCATAAGGAACCTTCAAGTGAAACAGAGATCAAATTCAAGCCAAAAATTGATGCCATTGTATCAAATTTTAGTGGTTAATTCTTGATCCTACTATAGAAATATGCCAAGGAACACAAGGCAAGATCATGTTTTTGTGTCAAGTGATACAAGGTAATCAAACAAATTAAGGTGCAAATTAAAGCATAAGGAGCCGTCGCCATAACAATACAACCTTTTTTATTCGCTCCTCATCTACTTGCTCAACACACTGCAATAAGTTTTCCAACGTGCCTGTCGATATAGAAAACGACAAGTCAACTTGGTGAGTATGCAGTCAATTACATGAAAACTGAATTACAAAGCTTTAGAAAACAGAACTAAATCATATCATAACAACCAGAACAGAGAGGCAAAAGTCACATTCTCTAACAAAAGCATAGCAGACAATGAGGGAAAAGTTAAATGTTCAAATTAAAACTCAGTTGCATTGTTTGGTTGGCACTTTGACCAGAACCACGGTAGATAAAACCATCTCTTGTAGGGAACAGCTATCATCACCAGGTGACTTTGCTGCACTGGCATCACTAGCAACAAATCCTTACACTCTCGGCACAACTGAACGCTCAATTATAGAAGTTAACCAATAGCATAAGAAAGACCAACCTAGAGATCAATAGATTTTGGACACATCTGAACAAGGAATACTTAGTATTCCAAACTGTGACAGTTCTCCGAAGGTCAGCCGTTTAATTACTCCTTGGCCCATGACTGACTAACACAATTTCCCTTCTTCTATGAAAACGTGGTGAGCTTCTCGAAGCATACCCTTAATGCAGATCATGCGACTGAGTTATTAGTTACTGGATTTGAGGACGAAATAACATTTTTAACAAAAAATTATTAACTCTCACCTAAATCTCGCAGCAATTCAAATGGATCATCCTGTTCAAGAAAGTTTTCAGCTTAATAGCAAGAATTCAGTTTTTTATCAATGCATATTTTTAGGTCTCTCTTTCCAGATGACCAAATAATATCCTAATTTTGGTTAGTTATCAGCATTGAGCTAAAATATATATTAATATCTATCAACTATACCTAGGTTTCATGCCAGTTCAAGTCGAATCACAGTTGGGGATAGTTTTTAGCTTAACCATAAGAAAGAAGTTATTTGCTTCCATGCCTATGTTTCGGCATTCTCTCTACCTCCCTCCCTCTCCCCCTATCTCTCACTACGCCCACACGTCTTTGCATTCTCAACATGAAACGTTCACACTCCCTCCATTCTTAACATGAAAGGCCCAACCAGAGTAAGTGTAGGATAAGTAGTAGAAAGAACGAGCGGTACAGAATAATTTGTTCATGAGCTTCTAATTCCTACACAATAACAACTATACACTTATTTCAAGTCCAATTTTGTTTTTTGTTCACTTCAGATGGAACAGAGGTCCAGAGGACATGTTCAGTATCTTTACTTTTGTTCAGAGAAGACAGAGGAATATGCTCACAGATTATGACAAGTTTGTCATCAAATGTTCAAGAAAGTTGCTGCATAAGTAGCACTTCAATCCCATTCTTCAATCATCCTTTATCCAGGAATGCATGAATTAAGCAAAAGTTGGCAACAGATGAGATAATGACAAGTAGAATCTCAATTCAGGATTAAACTTGGCATGGCTGCATATTAACGTACCGAACTTTGTAATCAGTTGAACAGCATGGACATTTCCAATTCCTTCAACTCCTGCAGTAAAGGTTGTAAATCAGCTGACCAAGTTCTTGTAGTCTCTAGTTGCAAAGTACCAACTCAGAACAAAGTAGACGCACCAAGTGTTTAACAATTTACAAATCAAGAAAGCAACTGCATTCCCAGTTTTCACAACTGAAGATGACTGACAAAAGTGCAAGTCTTGCACATAAGTAGCCACATTTACTTGCCCTATTTCAATCTAAGAACTTAATCATTAGAAATATGCAACCCACATTGAGAATGTGTTAACTAATAGCATGGAAGAAATATTTTAACAGCATTAAGATTCCGGAGATTAAGGTAGGAAGGTATTATTGCTCTCTCAAGTTTGCAACTTCCTTTCACTAAAACCCAGTCAAATATATCTGAAATGTGTCGAACCTATATATACTCAATATGCATTATCCAAAGCCATGAACAACCCCGACACAAGTTTGCGAAAATTAATGTTTCTTCTCTAAGGTATCCGCAGTTTCCCATTCATGCCCTTTATACACTAAGTCAAGCTGAAACCCACTACACAGGAAGTTTTTGCTGCTCAAAAGAGAACACAGAACTATACTGAAAATTGAGGAAAATCGACATCAATTATTTTCAACTTAGCAATAAGAATTGTAAGATAACCATAAACTGATAAGTGATTGTACAAGTTATTCTTTAGTATATACCTCTTCAGCATGCAGAATATAAATAAGCATTGGATACCCTTTCACAAAAGACAAGTATGAGAGAAAACAGTTACGACTCTGTGCTCCAAGCAGGTGCAGTGCATGAAGCATGGGGAACATCAGATGCCATATAAGTACATTAACATGGCCATGTCAATGAGTGCTCGGTATATCTTTTCCGTGGTACTAAATTTAGTGATGGAAATACAACCAACCTGGTATGTTATCGGATTTGTCACCAACAAGTGAGATTACATCAACAAATTGAGATGGATTCAAGGTTCCATATTTCTTAGCAAAATCTTCCATCCCAAAAGAAGACATCCTAAAAAGAATATAGTGAAACGTAAAAAACAAAAAAAAGTCATGAAAGAGAGAGCAAGCACCATCAAAGTTACATCAGAAAACTGAAACAAATAACATAAGTTAAGATCAAATATCTCCTGCACCAAGAAATATTTACAAAATGTGCTAAAAACCTGTATTTTTAAATATTAAGTGCCCCAGAAAAACATGCTCAAGTTAGTAAAAAGGGGCTCAGTCACAAAATTAATAGGTTTTTAGTATTGGGGCGACAAATACACTCCTCGTGTGAGTTCAAGTTCAAATTCTAGAACATATACTGCAATAACGAGATAGCAATTTTGAAAGAATATGTACAGCAGACTCCCGCCATGGTTTTTAAATCCGGATCGGACCGGCCAGTTCAGCCTTGACAGGACCAGTCCTTTGTCCAGTCTAGGTTTCAGGGAAAAAACAGTATCCCAAGAACCGGGGCAAGCAGGTTAAAATCGGTCAAAACGGTGAGCAAGAACCCGTTAGAACTAAAGAAAAATCATAAATTAAGCAAAATTGAAAAAAGAAGAACGATGGTTTCACAAATTCAGGAACATAGGCAGCACCCACTGCCTCTGTTGCTTCCAAACAGAGGGCAACATAGTTTGGAAAATTACATTTAGTACCATTTACGTTTGTTCGGTCCAATTAAATGCAACCCCCTTAGTCAAAATTCACTTAATTTGTTTGGCAAAAAAAAATTTACCCACGATTTATTACTGACTTATTTAAAAAATCAAACTTAAGAAAATTCAAGTTGATTTCAAAAAGGTGATTTGATATAAAAAACTAACTAATTGTTTTCATATAATTATAGTAATGACATCATCAAACTCATTAGTTTAATTTTTCAAAAAAAGGATCAATTTAAAATCTTAATGATATACTCAATTGGATTTTTAAATTCAAAATAATTTTGATTGAAGTAATTTAGAATACACTTACTAATTTGATGAGATATGATTTCAAGATTTTTAGCACAAGTGAGAAACATTAAATATTTTAAGATAAGTATGAATCAAATAAATTTCAAATGAGTTTAAACATAGTCAAACTTTTAGAGAAACTTTTATACATTTAGACTAACAATTAATGTAAAACTTATCATTTTACTAAAATAATGATGCTCATAGTATTGTAAAATGTGAAGATTATTGGTAGGATAACAATAAATATTAGTAAACATATATGTAATTTTCAAAACTTTAGAGGGGTGTATGTGGATTTAGCTCAAACATTAAGGGGGCTTACGTAATCATCAAACATTGTTTAGCCAACTCAAGGGTAAAATTGGGTTTGTATTCAATTTATATGCTGATGCCAGCAAACTCCATTAATATCATTAGGAGTTGGGTCTGTTTGTTGGAAAATAACAAATGATAAGGTACTAGATGTAATTTCCTAAACGTGAAGGGAGCTATGTGTTATTAAACCAAATCTCAACGGAGGGTGTTGTAATTGTCCCTACTTCCAGCTAGTCTCTGTAGAGAACTTGAGACATGGCTTAACTTTCATGTAGTCTTTACAACTCAAACTGTGTGACAGCATTTAAAATTTTCAGTCATGCATTGGACAAAAAAAGAAGAGCAAAGATATTGGAGACAAGAGTGTTACTAACTCAACGCCACGAGGAGCAATCCGCAACAGACGTAGTGAAGGGGATAGAATCTGAAAAAAATCTTTGTCTGGGGAGACAACTCGTACCTGTACCAATGCAGCTTAAGAAGTCATGAGCCAACGAGAAGTAGAACAAAAGGGTACGAAAACAGCAAGAATCACTAACTCATTGAAAACATCCAAATAATGAGGAAGTGCAAAGGTTCTTGCAGCATGAAAACAAGATCTTCTCTGTAAATGTATCAGATGCCACACTTCATAACACTATGGAAAGGCACAATTCTTACTCCTTGCATCATTCATAATAACCAAGAAACCTAGCCTAGCTAATTCGAACTACAAAAAATTCAGAATTCACAATTCTCCATGTAGAATCAGTAAAGACTCGAGAATAAACCAAAAATAAACTTGAAAAAGGCTACAACAGAAGCTCAAGTAAACCAGGATCAAACATTTAAATCAGCTGCTATATCTTAAATGAAAAAGTTAACATTATCAGAGGTTTTGATTATTGGGGTCTACATACTGCTTATGATCAAAAAAGTCCTCATGAATACATGATTTTGGGGATCAGGGATTAAAAAAAAATTCTATAGCTTCATTTAAATATCTGTGAGAATTTCCTACATTCAATCCGATTAATGTTATAGACCTTCAGAAAGTACCTCTACTTATTCATAAAGCTTAATTCCTTCTAACATTCAATGGAAGGATTAAATATTTCCAAAGAACTTGAACTACAATAATCTACTAATAGCAATGGAACAACAACCAATTCCTATGTGGATTTTTGTGCCCTATCCCCGAGGCAAATATGCAATGTATTAGAATTATTCAAAAACATCACCAATCCAGTTAAGAGTCACAGATGAGTGACTGCAGTTACAACCAAGAGACAAGGGGCAAAACCTTGTAATGTACCTCTTTCATGTTGGATCTAAAATCAATTGTGCTTAAGATGTTCCATTTTCCTCAGGTCTTTGTTTGTCTCATTCTCCATTTCAAACTAAAAAACAGTAAATTAAGCAAAAAGTATATTCTGGGAATCTGGTGGACCCTTTAATTTCTAGTTTGGGTACAATAAAAGCCGGCTTATCTTTCAAGTTTTAGAATTATTTTAATGAGAAAATGTTTTCCGTTAGAACCCACATTAGTCTCATGTACATTTTCCCAAGGTAAATTTCACAAAAACCCACTTTCTTGACTCATATATGGTACAAGCGCAGCTGAGGCATTTGAACAATCATGACTACAGGACACTAACAAGTTGAGTAATATGACCTAAGATCAAAGAGTGACATTGCAGTTGAAAACTTGAAAGAAATGACCACTCTCAATGTTTTTACACAGTGAAATTCAACCCCTAACGACATAAATTGTGGGGTTTTACACAGAGGTCCAATTCTTGGTTCTACTCATGTTTTGCATATATTGGGCAGTAAATTTCACTTTTTGCCGGTGAATCAATAAAAATTGCCTTCAAAAACAAGCAGGATTCTTCAGTAACAGACTAATTTACTTTAGCACAATAATACCTCAATTTCCCTCAGCCTCAGGAATTTTACCAGCAGAATGTGTCCTTAATAAAATAAAAGGTTAATTACATTTTGTTATCCGAACTATGACCGTTTTTACACTTTGGCATCTAAACTTTTTTTGGTGTCAACTTACCATCTCACATTACGAAATTCTACACTTTGCCATTTATAACTATTTTTTCAATCAAGTTTTTTGTCGAAAAAAATCACATGTAGTGCACATGTGATATTTAAAAGTAATGTGATGTGGTATATTTCACATATGCACAACATGTGATGTTTTTCCACCAGAAAAATCAATAAAATAAGATCGTATATGGCAAAGTAGAAATTTCGTAAAGTTGAGATGGTAAGCTGACACAAAAAAAAAAAGTTTCTACGGCAAAGTGTAAAAACGGATATAGTTCGGATGGCAAAATGTAATCTACCCTAAAATAAATTTCATTCTTCCATCAAATTCAGCTAGGGGGATGTATTCACCTTTTCACATCCAATTCACGTAAAATCAGCAGACACTCAGAAAAAACTGTACTACATTCATAATAGATTTACTAAAGAATCAACATAGAAGTGTTCCCTCTCACATTGGTCAAGCATCTTCAAATACTTCTCTTGTTAACTCTGTAAGCAAGCTTTTGACACAAAAAATAAAAGAACCCAATGTTGAAAATTGTATGCAGGAAAAAATCACTAAAAGAAACTCCCCTTCAGAGATAAAAACAGTGCCATCCAGACATGCAAACTCAAAGTTCTGTCACCACTTAGAACAAGTTAACCAAATACCCCCCCAAAATATATTTTTCACGATAACAAAGCTCATGATCAAATGTTTGCTTTGGATGATCATTACATCATCCAACCAAAGTAGTGAAAATACCTTGTACCCCGCATTGACACTTCTAACAGCCAGGGTCCCAATAACATCATCCGCTTCAACACCAGGGACCTGCTCAAGAGTGAACCAGATAAATCATATCCTTCTCCTAGTGCTACCTTGGTTAACGACAATGAGACAATATGATATAGCTCATACCTCAATCACTTTGATGGACATTGCCTTGATGGATGCTTTCAAGTACTGAAGCCCCTGGACAATGGTATCTGGGGTCGGAGGCCGATTACTTTTGTAGGAGGGGTATAAGGTGTGCCTAAAATTCAAGCCTACAAGAAATTTGACCAATCATTTATTGATCAAATTTGTTAGCCCTTAGGGTCTCCATATATACAGGCGAAGGAGAAAAACAACTTCAGGACAATCAATTGCAAGATAGATTCATCCACCAATTCAATGATGGATAAAAAGGAATTGAATTAAGTGTGAAACTAAACAGAAGTGTCACCGTGCCATGAGAACTTCAGTCATTTAATTACTCATTTATTGGAGTTCTTATGAATGAAATTGTTCTCTTCCTCTGACTCTTGCCTTCATTACCATGTTCTTTCTGTCAGGCAGGGGTAGAACTGAGGCAAACATCAGCTATAATTGATCACTAAGTTTCTTAGTGTCTTGAGTCATGTTCCTATCAAGAGAAATCCACAAGCTCCAGATATACATTTGTAAACTTCCTATGCTTGCATTAATTTGCTTTATCCCAATTCCCCACGAGGAAAAAGCATTTTCTCTTCTTCTTCTTCAGCTATAATTGATCACTAGTTTCTTAGTGTCTGAGTCATGTTCCTATCAAGAGAAATCCACAAGTTCCAGATATATATTTGTAAACTTCTTATGCTTGCATTGATTTGCTTTATCCCAATTCCCCATGAGGGTAAAGCATTTTCTCTTCTTTTTCTTCCTTTTTCTACCTTTTAGCTGAATATCTTATGTTTCTCTAGTTACTAAATTCTTTACATCATAACCACTTCCCCCTTCCTAAAAGTGGATTTGAATCTAACCGACCACAATTTATTGGTCAAGTTGTGCAACTCTAATTCTATTATTCGCAGAAAACTGGACAAAAGCATCAAGTTCCCCCAATTTATATCCACTTTTTTTCTTCAGAAATGGAAATAATTGACAGTCAAGTCCTACATCAGGAACAGATCCCCTGTTCAAAACAACAAAATGATAGGGCCTCAAATTACTCCCTCTGCCAAGAATTGAAGGTTTGAATAGGTAAGGAGGTCTAGAGAGAATTGAAAAGGTATGCTATTTGTGTATCACTACTCTAAAACATTGCCTTCAAAAGTAGCCATCTGGAAACTAGCGCAATTACATCATTGCTTCAAAAGAAGGCTACTCAGGAACTAAAATGCCATTTTAGGATGGGAGATCATTAGTGGACATCCAAAAAGCAAATAAGAGCTTTAGGTAGCGGGTGAGTTAACATCAGACATCCCATGAAAAAGTTATGGAATGAAGTCATTGTTCAAGTCCACTACCATCCTCTGCACAGCCAGCATAGACATAAGATGCAAGACTCGAGAATAGAAAACATACTGCAGCTACTATATAAAAAATGGCACTTTTGCCTTACAAGAAAAACCTACGCTACATCACATCAACTCGGAGGAAGCTTCAGTACCACAATATATAGTTTTTATGTTTATCCTTCAAATGGAATAATTGTTTCAGGATGTTATTCATCACCTTACTAGAGGCATAAAGCTTAGTGAATGATCTTATTTATCACCTTTAATAGGGCATAAAGCTTAGTGAACATAAAAGGACAATGCAAATCTGACCCACTCCACCACACAGGTAAAAGCCTGCAACTTTTTAATCAGGAAGCACACAGTAGAATCGGCCATAAGATACTCAAGAAAGATTGACCCCCCCTTCACGATCCACGCGGTCTCACATTACGCGTATTCTGTATTTACACAAAGATAATATTTGGCAACAGTTGACCACACATAATACCCTGGTTTGACTGCATTATCCTCAAAATTTAGGGTTAAGTATGGAACTCTTTCAGACATTACTTAGCTATTAAATCATCAGGAGAGTTCAAGCATTAGTCATTGATCTAGAACATTGGATGTTGACCCTCCATTCGAAGCTAACAGTACATGCATCATGCGAAGAATTGAAACATCAAATGGCATACCTTTTGCAACAAAACTTTGTTTGGACGAAAGAGAAGCATGACCATACGGGACCCCTGTAAAGAAAAATTTGTTGTATCAAAATATTCTTTAAGCAATTGACTCATAGCCACACTCATCTACTGTAAAGAGCTTTCTGGAACACTCTAGGAGTATACTACACTTCATTGCAGTTTTAGGTAACCAGGCTTTAATGAGTACAGAAATTTCATACAGAATTTGTACCTCAAAGTTTTTATTCTAGACTTTTTAAGCCCTCCCTACTACAATTAGAATGAGTAAATTTTCGGATGTACATAATAGCAAAGTATATCTTGTGCTTTCCTGATTTTCCTTCACAACTCAATCATAAAAACCAACAAGTGCACCCATTTTAACCAGAGTCTGCAATAAACATTAAGCGAAATAATATGACAAACTAATTACTAGTTTGATGGATCTCCAACATCAGCCACAAAGCAACAGTACAAGGAAAAGGTCTATTGCTTTGTTTGCTTTCATTTTTTTATTATCTGAAAAATAGTCAACATTCTGATCATTTGCCTATATCTCTATAAAACATCAGCATGTTTTAATGTATCTTTATTTGCTTTATACTAAAACCAAACATATCAAAAACATTAAAAAGCACCCATATACCTCGACTTGTCTCTTTCTCTCCCCCAAAGATAAAGAAAAACTTTAAAATGGAACCAGAGAAGCCTATATATTTCAACTTCTCAGCCAAACTTACTTATACCATCTAAGTTCTAACTTTTTCGATCACATCTGAGGACAAATTCAGGATTGCTGCTCCTGAAAAGTCCACGCTGACGTGAAATATACCAACAATTAGAAAGCCAAATGCAGTACAATGATTAGACACGATGGGCAGCCCAGTCCAATCAAACCAAATCAAGCTAAATATACTGCATAAGATATCATCTATATAGTTAAATTAGTCATCCAAATTAAATCAAATAGGTGAAGGAGAAAGACTGCAGTGACAGCATCACGTAGCCAACTTGATCTCCCCAAGTGCCAGTATCAGCAAAAATACAAGTATCATAGTATTGCCAGTTTTGATTTACCAGTATGACAGTTGAATCTTTTTCAACGTACTGATTGTAATTCCGTTGGAATGTACTTATGATGTTTAAACCATTACATAGATGCATAGCAAGTCTATATATCATAAGTTTCAACCATCACCTTCAGCCCTTCTGCACAGCGGGTGATGGGAGATCAAGATGAGATCAACAATATATGAGTACTTATGCAACCAATGTCGAGGCAAATGACGCTGCCACTTCCTCTCGGAGGTCCTTAATTAAATAAATTCGACCTATAACCCGTTAAAAATGTAAAAGAACAGCACTCTAGACATTTAGTCAAGGTCCTGAACTAAAGCTAAAATAACATCAATACCTTGGTAACTGACAAAAGGCAGAGCGGATGACAATATTCACTGGGGGCTTGTTTACTTTTTGGGATGGGATAATTGGATGATAGGATTAAGTGGGATTAAAGGTGTGAAAGGATTATTTAATAAGATGTGTTTCTTATTCACCTCATGTATTAAAAATGGGATTAGAAAGTGTGATTATCTAATATGTTTGATATGAGCCAACACCTATAATGCTCTCTAGTGGTTGTTTCTTTCATTTTCTTTTTTAATTATCCCACTTGGTAGCCCTCTATTCCAAGCTTTCATATCAGGCATGGTTGAAGGTATGTATGTAATTTCCAATCTGGCCCAACACCACCTCAAGAGGTGGGACAGCGCAATCCAACCCCAACACTAGTCCATACAGTGTCGGGCTTGCCCAATTATACGGATCCTAGATCCAGAAAAATAAGCATTGGAGTAACTTGGATTTGTCATCAATGTTAACATGCTAGAAGTTTTCAAATTACATTTGCCCGTACACTAACTACTCATGTAGCACCATAAAATACTATCAAGCATGGAGTAATGATAAGCGTTAAGAAAGATAAAATAAAATAAGGAGAGAAATAAAGAAAGAAATGAAGTAGAGAGAACAAACACAATCAAAAGATACTTACCATCATGGTCAAAAACCACCTGTGTAGGAATGGGATAAAAAGCAAAACACATAGGAAAAAAGAAATAAATTAGAGTAGATAGAGAAATAGCAATACATTAGTGCATAAAGGCACACATGTGGCAGGGAAACAGCAGAGAAATCAGATGGCCCAAGGACCTTGAAATTTGAGATTTACAAGAGAGGAACAGAAAAAAAATAAGTATATTTCTCATCATAGTAAAAACAACATTCTTAATTGAATAATGATGGTTTGTAATGCGAATTTATAGTCCATAAAATCATTAAACAAAATCATAGAAACATCTGTTCTAGTAATTTAAGAAAGTTTCCTTTAACCATTATTTTCAGATACAGCACTTCTCAAGAGAGTGTTTAAGAGAGCTTCGGAAAAGTGCTTTTCAGTTTTTGGCTTCAAAAAAGCAATTTTGAGGTGTTTGGAATGTTAACAGAAACACTATCGAGCCAAAAGTTAGAAGCCTTGGGGGGTGATTTAGATGTTTTGGCTTTTGTTTAGCAAAATTTGCATATTTAAAGTTGATATTGGAGTTTGCAAATATTTTGGATGATTTAACACTATTAAAAATTGCACTTTCACATATTTAGTATTTTAAAATTTCTTTATTTTATTTTTACTACATTATCTAATATTAGTCCTATATAATAGAAAATTATAAACTCAGTTGCTATGATTAATTAATGAAAATATATATATATATATATAGTTGCAATGATTCAAGTTTACTTATTGTGTATCAATGAACAGTTATATTAGTTAATTAGAAAAATAATTACATTAGTAAATAGCAAGGCAAATATTAAGCAAAATAGCTTCTTTTCAACACACAGGAATAAAATAGTCTTTAGTCGTTGAACTTGTTTTAAAAGAATTTTTTGCCCAAACATTATGTAGTTTATAGTTTAGTTTTTATTTGCTTTCCATTTTTTTTACAAACACCACCCACCATTTTTTATTCTACTACAACTTTCAACTTTCTATACGGAAATCACTTTTTTAATAGCAGACATTTTTGCAAACACTCCCTCAATGTGCCTCACTTTCAAGAGAAGATAGAAAGGTTCCAACAAGGAAATATAGGAGCAGAACCTAGTCTATGAGGAAGATGAAATATTCTTCGCAAGGATTGGGAACAAACTTGGTAGCTCCTAAAGTTAGAAGTCGCTGTTGTAGTTTATCTCTGCCTACACTCTCTTGAATTTCATCCTATTACTTGTTTGCATTTGATGTTGGAGATTCTTGTTTAGTAGTTTTTCTTCTGTCACTTTGTCATTTTTTGCCTTTTTCTTTCATCTTGTTGTGGGTGTAAGTCATTTGCTCATCCAAAGGGCAAGCGAAATACAATATACAGTCTACAGAGTAAAACATGGGTCATATTTTGTGTTAATTAGGGGGAATGAAAGGTAGAAATATTTTATCATTTCAACAAAGTAGACCAGCCACCAGTCTTTTATGTACATCAAGAATCACAATGAATTAGACAAAATGCAAACAACTGGCCCAACTGAAAATATATAAATCTTAAAACTAAAACCATATCACTGAAAATTAACAATTAACAAAATAGTAAAATGGTGAAAAGTGATTGATCTATCTACAATAGGAACTGCACAATACAAGGGAAGAAACAAGGCATACCGCTACATGTGACGGGATGAATTCCAAGACATCAATTATCTGCAACAAGGAAGTGAACTAGCTTTCAGAACAGTACAATCTCCTAGATTGAAAAAATTACAGAAGGTGAATGAGCAATATGCCAAAGAAACAGATCTCTGATCTTTAAACATGGAAGAATATAAGAACTGGTTGTCTATGAAAACCATCTTAGATACAGAGTTTAGATTAGATTGCACCATCAAGCTAATCCATTTCAGCTTCTTTGGAACACAAAGCTTCAGACAGTGTTTAGCAGAACACAGAGATCCATGCTACCCATCCAAGATAAGTTTTTAGCTCAGTAACATGTCAGACATCAGAATTCCATTCCAAATAGGAAAAGTAGTATGAATGAACTACAAATAATACTCGGCATGCATTTTGTCAGTCAGAAGGAAGTGTTCACATGCAAATGATGCATTTCAATTGCCTTGCTAAGAATAATACAGTTGGAGAACTCATTCTCTACACCTTTAACATTCTTTGACGGGTTTTGACATTTTTCCTTTTCCTGCAACAATTTTCATCCGAAGAAAATATACCAGGAAAAAAAAATCAGGGAACAGTTTGAGTCCTTTCCACTCATGAATTTGGCATTGAGTTTTTCTTGTTGGAAGGCAAACTCATATAACATCAGACTTTAGAGGAGTGAGGCCCTTGAAATGACTCTAAAGATCATGTAATCAGTATACCTTAACACATTTCCTAATTCAATCACAATAAATTATTCAATGAAGAAAAGAGAGGCAAAACTTAAGACATATGACAATGTGGAGGAGAAAGAATGACTTACCAGAGATAATGCACTAAAAATGGTTAGGACCCAATCTCCATTGCCATCAGCATGTGAAAGATGACCATGGTGCAATTTTGCTATCAATAGACCAGGAAAATTGATCAGCTTTTGCAGAAGTATATGTTATCCAGGGGATGACGAACAGATAAGACCAACTAACAAAATCAGCTAAGCCTTAAATTGAACAAGTAGCACTCTGGCAGCCAGAGATACTACAATAATTTCGCCAGTAGAAGAAGGCATACGAGCCCACTTATAACAACCATGTCCACCAGCAAAAATATTCTGCTGGTATTTGCCCAGTTACTCACCAATACAACTTATATTGTACTGAGGTAAATAAGTTTGCTTGGTCGTAACAAATCAAATACAAGTTATCTTGAAGCTTATCACACTAGATTGGATTCCAACCTCTTCATCTGCTAATCTCATCTCTTTCACTTCACTTTCTCTCTCTTGCTAAACATTATATTCATACGGCAACCATTACCCAAGATCAGTAAAAAGTAAACATGATGTGAGCAGCATCACACGAAAACCATTTCATAAGAACACATGAATTAAAAGGATACAAACTGATGGTACACACCAAGAAGCTTGTAATATGCTCTATATATGATTGAAGTGCCATCAATAAGCATTACTCTGCCATTTGACGGACTGCTGGTGGCTGATCCCTCTTCATGTATGGCGGAATCAAAAAGTGTGCTTTGGCTAACTGTTTGTGCATTTTGAGAAGATGTGCTGATACCACTAGAAGAAATATGGCGGACAACCTTACACAATCCAGAATTCAAACTACAACATCCTCTGCGGAAATCCTGATGGGAAAAAGTTAAAAGAGAATAAATAAATGCTGCATGGATAGTTGTGCTATGGTCAATACTGATGAGACATCTACCTTTTTCAATGGGTAGGATGAAGAGTATGTCATACTTGAGTATCTGGGAGTCATCGACTTGGGACATACTCTATTATTTACTGAAAGATTCTCCCCACAAAAATAAAGCATCCCCCAAAAGCCGTGAATTTTTCGGCAGGGAATATGATAGCAAGCCATGAAAATATGACAAGTTTTTGTCCTGAAATTGAAGGTCTCGATCTTCCACCAAATGAGTAGTGGTTATTGAGCATCAAACTGCAGTCAAAATCGGATGAACCTCAAAATTGAGACTCATCAAGAGAAAGAAGATGGCATGGAAAAACATACAACTAAAACAAAACAGCACATGGAGGATGACAAGATTTAGAAAAAAAAAAAAATTAAGAAAACAGTTAAGATGCTGAAAGTGAATAAGTAAGGCGAGTGTTGGAACTCACTCCTGCTCATGTCACAAATTTACAGAAAAGGATTCCTTGTTTTCTTCCGGGCATTTATCCATAAATCTTTGAAGAATCGATTATTTTTTACACTAAACAGAAACCACAAATTAACATTCGAATTATTATTTTCATACACGTAAAACATCAAGGATAAACAACAAAAATCTCTTAAAAGACAGTTAATTCAGCCATTATGTGCCAGTTAAGCTAGTAAGGGGGCTGGAAGTAGCGAGCACCCCACCCCCAGAGAGTGTGTGTGTGTGTGTGTGTAGTAACACATTGCTCCTACAATCTCCAGCCATACGAATATGCCTAGTTTCTCATCGCAACATTGTACCATAAACTTAATTTCTATCTAGTTCTTCATGTCTTGTTCTTTCCAGTTAATTGCACTTGGTGAAGAAACCATAATTGCGGGTGAGCTAAAATAGCACATACCGACTGCCAAACCCTCGTAGGCTCAATCAGCTCGGTCGGAACACAGCGCCATATCTTCTTCTCTCATCCTATTCTTTCTTCTTCTTCCTATTTAGTTCGTCTTCTCAAAAGTTTTACACGGGCCTGTCGATTAAATACATGGGCTCCGGCATATCAGTTCAATTAGAGAGCAAACCAGTCTATCACAATTATTAACACTCAAAATGTCTTCTTTCGGTTTTCAACAATTTTTCCAAAACTATGTATTTGATATACTTATATTTTTTATTTAAATTTGTCCCTGCTGGAGATAAATTATTGGTTTTTACCTTAGTTTCTTATAGCTTAACTACTTATTCATCTTACAAGATTTTACATGAACTATTTCACCAACACACAAAGGGGTGTTGTGTAATTTACTCAAATGCTTTTATTAAAAAAAATTATAAAATCATATTGCATTTAATTTCTATCATAATTTAATTACTAATTTGAAAAGTTTATAAACATAACGTGTATGTACTAACTGGAATTTAAGATTGAGTTAAAAGATATCCACATATTTCATATAATATATACACCTTATATGAATATTTCTTTTTGAAAATAACAAATAAAATAGATTGCATGATCTTTGTCTCTTAGGAATGTGAGTTCAAGACACATTGAAGAGTAGGAGGAAGAAAGTCCATTGAGAGTTTGAAGAGCCGAAGATTGTTGAAGAGAGATTCCGAAGAGTGAGGCAAGAGAAGAGTCTGCAACTGCAACGTGGATTGAAGAGTTAGGAAGAAGAGAGAGTTGGAAAGCAATGGTTGAAAGAGAGTGGGTATTTTGGTCGAACAATATTTTGGTGTAAGTGGTATGAGAACTACCACTTTGTATTTATATGAGCTATTTTCTTCATAATAATATAAATTACCAATATTTTTTTATTATTCAAAAAATTATAAATTCTCCCCATATTTTAATATTCGTCTAACAACAAGCCCATTATATTAACATCTGTTAAATTTTCATTTAATTTTTATAGTGAATGTGGTAAATATTCTTTTAAATTATAAATTATACTTTTATACACTTTTGAGAAGTTTTGGACGATTGTAGCAGCTAGTTTTTGGACAGTCACTTTGCTCCTAGTGGTTTGGTATGGATTATTTTCAACTGTGCAACGTGTGACTTAACAGGAACCTTAGGAAAAAGTGAAAACCGGACAACAATTTAATGAAAAAATCATTGTGCACCGTGTGAAAGAACAGATAAATCAGGAACCATTGCAGACAATAATTTACTGAACGCCACTACTGTTGACCCGTACATACTTTTCAATATACTACATCCAAACCCAACTCTCAAATCTTCAGAAAATTCAAAAATAAAATTGTGAATAAAAGAAAGCGTGCCATTAAATTAAAAGAACAATAAAATTTCGATAAACTTTACAGACTCAAAACCGTCTTTTCGCTTGATTGACGCGATGTGTGGAATGGGGACTAGGAGGCACGTGAAATATAGATTCCAATAGCTGGCGGTACACCTTTGATGTGAATGGCGAGGGTGGCAGAGTCCAACAGAGTATGGGCAAGTTCATCCTAACACCGTCGTGGTGGGAGGACGCGGGTGATGGCGGCGCTGAGCTGTGCTGTCGGTGAAGTTCAAGTACGCTGTGGTGGGAGTCCGACGTGGGTGATGGCGCGATAAGGCTGTGATCAGTTCAGATCGACGGAGGAATGGGTGGGGAGAGAAGGTTCAAGTAGAGAGGAGCTGCAATTTTACGTTTTTTAAAAAATAGATTTATGTTTTATGGGCTATGGGCGTATAAAGTTAAAAAAAAAAATAGTTTAATAGGTCAATTTATGTTTTTCCACTCAATCAAGATATAAAAACCAAAACCAAACATTGCTATTATTTTAGCCCATCTCGAAAATGGGCCAAAATGTAAATCCCAACACATCGAATAATTTTAGCATCACTCCCCCCACTTGCATCTTCAGTAGTTTCTGCATTCGCCTTCTCATACGAGCAAGCACAAGTTCCTGTACACCAAAATTTGGACGGCTATTTATGACTAAGTTTTCATCGATACAATATGGGATGAAGCTATGCAAATTGCAAGGAAATACCCAACACACCAAGTTTATTAATGGGCACTCTCTCTTCATTGGTACAATGCATGGAATGTTAGAAGTGGTCATCGTCACACTAATTTTTTGAAAAGTAAAAATTGTCCTTCGACTAATAAAGTAACTAACTTATTTACATTTTAAATTACACATTAACTAATAAATTAGTTTTTTTTTTCTTCTTATTTTTTAATATTTATCTATGTCTATCTATACTAATATAAAAAGAAAAACTCCTACATAATCACAAACGGCAGTTAATGATATTGTCGTACTAATTTTTTGTATAATAAAAAATAATTAACTTATTTAATTTTTAAAATTTACATTGATAAATTATTTTTTTCTTTCTTTATTTTTATCAATGTAATATACTGATTTATATATTTTACCTCTTATTTATAATATACTTTAAAACGTAAAAAATTAGTCATTATATATACATATATGTATGACGTGCCACAATGATTGCGGCACCAATTTATTTTTGTGTTTATAATATCTTTAAATTAATTTTATTTATTTATTTATATATTTTAAATTATAAAAAATTATTTATTATATGCGCACAGAAACAATATTATTATAACCATTAGTTATATAAAAAATTGATTTATATTTATTTTTTTTAATTATTTTCCCTAGTTATTATCTCTATACCTTTTAATTTCTTTTCCTTCAGTCCTTGAGGTTTTAGAAGAGTCTTTTCTTTGTTTTGTAGTTCTCAAAAACCCCTAAACCCTCACCAGCCAGCTTCGTCTGCCGGCGTAGCAGCAGAGCCTCTCACTTACCCTTCTCTGCTCCCCCCCAATTTCCCGGCTGTTCGCCCACCGCCGGACGAGCACCTCGCAGCGGTCACCATCAGGGCTCCGTGTGCCTGGCCGTCCGCCACCCGACCAGAAATTTGTTGTTTTCAAAATCTCAAACTTGAAAACCCAGTCGCTGATTACTGGTAAGTTCTTCTAGTTTCTTTTTTTTGTAAAAGTATGATGTTTTAAGAGATAGAGGACTCCAATCTTAATTTATGGGAAAAAGATGAAATATTGTCGCTGTTTGGATTGGCTCCTTCTGAAAGCTGGTTTCTGTCTTTATCTCGGACCCGTTAACAGAAAGCATTGTTTATGGTGTGTGTGCCGGACGGAAAAACCAAAATGTATTGGGAAAAATTGATAACTTGAACTGATTAATTCAATTGTATAGGCTTATTTGAATTTCGGTTGATTTGATTTTGAGAAATGTACAGCTCTACTCATAGCTGAATGCAGATATGTTTTTTGCACATGCTGCAGAAATAATGGGATATGGTATACTTGATCGTTTTAAATGTGAGGATAACTCTATTATTATAACAAGACGAGTTGAGGTTTGGTTTCTAATGGCTATCGAGCAACATATTGAAAGCTGATGGTTATTTTCTAATCTGTCAACAGTAAATGCGGCAAGATTTTAACTTATCTTCTCCAAAGGCCATTTGAATAATCTACTAGTCTGAGAAACATCATGGCGATTGCCTATCAAATTATTGAATTTGATTAGTAATTAAAATGTAGCGTGAGTGCCTTTATTTGCTTTTCAAATAGAACTTCTGTTACAATTTTTCCTGGAGAACATAAAATTAACCACAAAGAACTGGAGTGTAAAGTTTTTGATATCCGTAAACCAAAAATAAAATCCTGAGGGTTTATGCTTATCGCGACCCATTTCTAGGTTAACTCAGTTAGTCTTCTGTAATTATCGCCAGCGTTGACATAATGCTGCTCTGCTTCTCCCTTTGGTATTGTATATAAATCAATAAACATTCCATCCGCGGAAGCTCATTACTCTTGGTTTTATGTTAATTAGATAGGTTTTGTTGAATATTACCTTAATGGGTTTGGAATTTCTGTCTTCAGGTGTGCTTTCTTGTTCTTTTACATAAGGTGTCTCTGGGGGAAATATTTTCATCTAGAACAGGAATAAAGTAAAGGATTATTTTTCTTTTCTTCCCTCTTGATTTTATCTTATTCTCTGTATTTTTGAATATTTTGTTTATTTTACTAAATTGTAAAACTTTAGTTACAGAATTTATGGTTGTATGTTTTTGTAGCTAGTGAAGCCAATAATCATGGGGAGAAAAGCAGGGAAGTACAAGAGGAAGGAAAATAATGGTCCTGTCAAGAAGAGTTCAGTTCGATTGGATTCTGATGATGAAGATATGATGCACGATGAAATTGATGTTTGTATGTTTGTAATTGTGCTCAATTTTATGATTTAGAAATTTACAGCTGGAAATGTTCTTTGCTGTTTGTGTCTCATTATGGTTCATTATTTGTTCCGTCTGTTCTTCGTTTCTATTGCTGTAGTTCACAAGAATAGAGATGTTGTACCACTGGACATGAATGAGGATATGGAAGAGTCTGATGAAGATGCTGAGCAGCCTGTGTTTGATTTTGAGGTTGTACTACTTTCCCCTGCTCCTTTTTCATTGGGGTAAAGACATAGATCGACTTGATATTTCCTTTTAGAAATTACATATAGTCCATTTGAGTTTTTGATTGTCAATATGAATTCCTGCCTGTGATTGTGGAGCCATTGCTTTGTGCGCTGAAAAATCTGGAGGAAATAGTCATGATTATTCTTTAAAAGTATAACCATTTTATCTTGTTGAAATGCTTCTCTTGCGGTAGGTTGGAGAAAAGATTTAGTAGTCTTTAATAGCGAACATTGAAAAAGATATATACGTTGTTATGTTTTCCATTCTTTGTGTTTAATGAGAAAGACTGACTTGTGTCTTGCCCCTTCTTTTCCCCCTTTCATTGTGGCCAATATATGTTTGTCCAAGTATGACGAAGATGTAGGAACTGGATTTAAATATTTATTACTTATGCTATTGCTTAGGAAGCTTTGTGCTCTAATTTGTCTTTTATGTTTTCTGCGGTGATTAGGATGGTAAGGATGAAGATGAGGATGATGAAGAGGAGGACATTGATGATGATGATGATAAGCCACCTAAGGGTCTAGCTGCCAAAAGTAAGAGAACTTGCTTTGCATTGTTATACTTTGTTTTTCCTCCCTTATCAGACTCTTCAAAGAAGTACTTGATGGTTCATGTCATGTAAATATGGTTATGAGTTGCTCTCACTTGGACTCTCTGACTCTGAGCATTGAGCAGGAATAGCTTTTGTTCTTTTTCCAATCTTAATGTGCAACATCAGAGAAATTGTTTTTTGATCTTGCTTTCTCTGATTAGTTCTAGTGAGAAAGGGGTTGGTTTTATGAGTGAAACAGATAACTTGTGGGTAAATTTTGCTACTGTGTTTTATGATTGGCTAGTAATATAGTCATTAGATAACTGCTCTAGTTCTCCCCCGTGAAAATAACTGTGAGATTAATTGGTTTATGTTTTAGAAAATCTGATTTTACGGGATCTGTGTGGTATCTATTGACAACATTATTTACTATGATACTGTTTTTCCTCAGTTTTTTGTAATCTGGTGATCAGCTAGTCCATTAGGATAATAGGTGCTATATGACTATCATGCTCAAAAGATATGCCTAAAATCTAAAGGAGTGGTTCTAATTGATTCTGTTTTATTAGATAGCTGAAGATCTTTTGTTTGGCAACCCAGTTTTCGTTTGTTTCTCCTCTTTAAGTTAAATGTTTTGAATTTTAATTAAATTCCGCGTTGATATTTATAGTTGTAAGGACACAAAAGTATTTACGGGCTAAGTTTGGTGGAGTTGATGATGAAATGCTGGATGATGCTGATGAAGAAGAACAAGAAAGGGTTGTTTGGGGCAAAAAAAAAGATATGTATGGTGCTGATGTTGACTATGAGGTAAGATTGCTGTCTTTTTAACACATTTTGTGTTTATCTTGAATATTAGACAGGTCATCATATCGTGATTCATTGAATGTTTTCTGATGCGTGACAGCTTGAGTAATGCTGTTAATATCTAGAAAGACTTAAAACGATACAGAAAATACACACAGTTGAAGATCTCTCAAGCACTCAACATGTTACGGAAGGTGACAACATAGCCTCATGAATTACAAGTAAACAATGTTAGAAAAACCCGAGCTGTCAAACCTTTTGCCCCTTTGCTTATTTTACTTTCTTCACCTTACTGAAAGTATTAACAAAGTTACTAATTGTGCACAATCACTGTGGTTGACTTAACACACATTGGCTTAACTAATTTAGTTAACAACATTATTATGATTTTAGAACATGGTTGAGATTTTTCTTGGAAAACAAGTTGGATAAGTTATGAAGTCATTTATGGACAATAGAAGTTCGATAAGTTATCAAGTTGTTTATGCACAAAGTAAACCCAGTTGCTTCCAAATGCATACCATCTGAATAAGAATAATCATGACATATAAGATATCAGCGTTGGTAGCGACATCATAGTTATTAATGGTGTGCTGCGGCTCAAATAGCTAATGGTGTGAGGCTAATACCATTTTTGAAAAATGGCACTAGTCAGTAGCCTTGCTTAGAGTGCATACTGTAGTGCGCCTCGTCACCTTTTTTGAGGTGCTGTGGCAAGCGATGGCGCCTCTTTTTGAAGGGAGATCAATCATTTTGATTTTTTGATAGAAAATGGTAGTAGAAGCTCTAAACTCTCCCAACAGCGACTCTAGTATTTCTCTCTCAGCAGATATACCTCCCACTTTCTTCCCCAGGCTCAGTTTTGTTCCTTCTATTTTTCTTTGTATCTTTTAAGTGTTGGAAAATTTAATATTATAGTTATTGAATTAGGCTTAAGGTTTTCATATCTTAACTTATTTACATTATTCTAAAATATTACTCATCTCGCTAGAAAAAATCTTTATCTCCTGAGACAAATGTTCACATGGGTTAAATAAGAGCTGAAATTGCTAAAATGTTAAGCAAAATAAGTGCTGAATTTGATTAACTAATAATTGAAATTTATGTTAGCCAAGTTCTCTTCTTTGTAACTTTTATGTTTGTTCATTTGTGTTTTACTTTTATCGAAAGCTACTAATAATATTAATGTATAATTTATTTACACAATTATGCACCTTGTTTTGATAAGGCGCACTTCGCTATGTGTGCCATGGTTCTATGGTACCTTGGTGTGTGGTTTGCTATGAGTCTTTAACAACATGAGCATGCTTATAAACTGGACTGGGCTCTACTATTTCCTTTTCTCTTATCGTATCCTTTTCTTGAGATAATATCCATTGCTTCTGATGCCACTGCAAGCAGTGAAAAACCATGTTATTAAGGTCAACACTTTCCTTTAAGAAGGATCATGCTTCTATCTTGAACATGGTGTAGTTATTTTTCTAGACCTGGTGATGTCTGAGGGTCGCAGATGTGGCGTATATGAACACGATATAGTTCCGCTGACATTCCTAGTATTTGCTCATGGTTGCTTTAATGGCACTCCCCCTTTCCCAATTGTGTCCTACCCTCTATCAGTTAATTTCTTGTCTACAACTTTAAATCTGGTGCTCTTGTTGCCTTTGCCATGTTCACCATTACCTTTAGAATTTGGTTCTCTCCTCCAAGGGTGATACAAAGTGAGATATAGGCTAATACAAAATATTGATGTTTGGACACAGCCAACTCTCTAATAATTGACATAAGCTCAAGCATTTTCGAATTTTCATTTTGTGTTGGAACTTAAAGTGAGTACCATGACTTTTCTTAACATTTATTTTCCATTCTTAGCCACAATCAAGTGATGATGAGGATGCTGCTGAGGAGGAGGCTGAGGTGTTGAAATTGCAAAGTGAAAAAGCAAAAGTTCTATCAATGGAGGATTTTGGTCTTGAAGATGCTAGTCAAGATGAGACTGACAGGGAGCCCACATTTGAGGTGAAAAAGTATAAATTAATAGTGCTGTTGTCAAGGAGGTGCTTGGACCTGGGAAGTAACTCTTCCTGATTCGTCATTTTCCCCCATATTTCAGGAAATTTTGGGCCATGGAAAAGCCACATCAAAATCTTCTCTGGACAAAGGAATCAAATATGAAGATGGATTGGCATATGAGGTTGTAGAGAAAGATTTAAATTCCTTAACAAAGGAAGAGCAGATGGATATTGTGTACAGGTCAGTTTGCTTTAACAGTACCTTGTCCCTTCCTCTTTTATTGTTCTTAACATGTGAACTTGAGGATCTGAGGAGGCGACAATTACTTGTTTAGTAGTTGATGAACTGGGGAAAAAGCATGGTTCCATATATCTTGGTAATACTTGGTAATGTGAGTTTCTCGGGAAAGAGGAAAAGATGAAGTTGGGAGAAAAATCTTCGTGACAGCTATATAAAAGTAGGACCTCCAAGCAAAGGGATGGTCCCTATATCTTCACTAGTTCTAGAGATATCACATATGTATGCTTTGTGTTGCATTGGTGATGAGCTTTTCCTTGTGGAAAAGGTTATCAATATTTACACCTTGCTTTTGCTATTACTATGCAGGCAGCATCTCATAATCTAATACTTTATCTTTATGTCTATACACGTGAAACTTCTACCATCAATCTCATTGTTTTTTGTTTCTACCTTCCAGTATTCAGTTGGGAAGGACTGTAACTTGGTATGGTTGGCATCTACTATTTGTTAGTGGCTGCTTATGTGATAGAATCTGCTTTGGTACCGAGTTTATACTTTAACAATCCATCAGCAATACTTCTTTGCTTCTGCTTCTTTGAGAGGCTAGCCTAGTAACTGGTTTTTGAGCTCTGCCCCAGAACTAGTTGGGGTTTTTTGTCAGTACTGGTCTTTTTTGCTAGGTTGAACTTTAACAATGCATTACTTTTTTCTACTCCTGATTCTTTAAGGGCTAGCCTAATAACTGGTTTTACAGCTCTGCTCCAGAACTAATTGGCCTTTTGTCAGAACTGAATGATGCCCTCGAGCAACTCGAGAACAAAGTTAACCCACTCGTAGAAAAGGTATGACGGAATTAGTTTTGATGTAATCGATCTTGTGCGCTACCATATGGTTAGACTTCCATTGCTTTTGGTCCTAGCAACTCTCCTTGCTATCACATTTCTTGTTGAATAAACACTTATTATTAACAGCATTATTTAACAGAATTTAGAATTTACTAGTGAATAATTTTCTTATTGTTATTTTTTCTCTTCGTTTTATCCATCTCCTGTGACAGAGAATGGTACATTTTGACCTTTCTTGTAGTTGATGTTCCATCTGACTAACCTTCTCTTATCAATTACTATGGTGCAAGTGGTTCTTATCAGAAAAAATTTCTGAGAAAGTTAAATGTGTTAGTGAGTATTTGTACGCTAAATATTATCTATTAGCCAATTAAAT
>NC_026147.1:18880457-18907671 GCF_000512975.1 Sesamum indicum
GAAGTGCTACCACTGGCATGGATGGTTAAAATTTCTTCTGTTTCCATTGAGTTTTTTTGCCTTAAGTTAAATGAGTAGTTGTTATGTAGGTGTATTTCTAACCAGAGTTTTTCATTATTTATTTTCATAGTTCAAGCCTAAATTTATTAGAGTTCCAGTTTTATGTTAGGAAGGATATTTACTAGATGATATAAAAGATGATTAACATAAACTGGAATTAGTTTTGTAATGTGAAAGCTAAAATATCAAAATAACATTTTATTGTATAACTGTTCTGATTTTGGCTCACCCGGAATCCTGGATATCCTGCTTGATTTAATGTGTTTTATTTCGTTGTATGGTATTGATTATTTGCATTATTTGTGTAGATTAGAGAGCGAGAGAGTACGAAGAAGGGTGGGATGCACTATTTGGAGGTTAAGCAGCTTCTATTGCAAACCTTTTGCCAGGCTATAACCTTCTACCTTCTTCTCAAGTCCGAAGGGCAGCCAGTTCGTGATCATCCAGTTGTTTCTCGTCTGGTGGAGATAAAGAGTTTATTAGATAAGGTATTCTTCTCATTTCTAGGCAAACTTGATTTATGATTTGAGAGAAATAGAAGGTCTCGGGTTGAGCATAAAGAGTTCTTATTACTTACATGGGAAGAAGTTCGAACTGGAAATGCAAGTATCAACTTGCTTCTTACCAAATAGGTGAAAAGGTTTATTTGCCATTGTTTGGAGTAACTTATAAGTGCTTTTGTTATTCAATAACATGTTCAGTCGTATTGTAGAAGCTTGTTCTGAACCTTGCGTTGATTTTATGTTTTCTAGTCACTGCATTTTTCTTGGTGGTTCTTTCGCATCCCTAGAATTGTAAATCTGGCAAACATGAACATTGTTCAAACTGCCATTATCCTAGATAACATTATTACAGTAGGTCTAACCTATTTTCATACCGCGAGATGCTGACCTCCTATCATTTCATGGTGGCAGATAAAAGAAATGGATGAGAACCTTCCGTTTGGCATGGAGGACATTGTGAACAAGGATGTGAATAATGCAACTGCTGCAAAGCTGGTTGAAGAGACTGCTGCTTTAAAATCAGATTCTTTCATAGATACTCAGATGAACTCCACGGTGTCATCTGACAAACTAGCAATAGCTGAGGTAGCTGTTTCTAGGATACGGCTGTTGATATCCATTAACAATGCTTTTATACCTGTTATCTTTTGTGGCTGACGTACTATTGTTGTAACCCCATCCTTTGCTTTCCGTAATGCTTGTAGCCTGACAAAGCAGCTGACTGGAATACCTTGACAAATTCAAAGAATAATGTATCACGGCTCAAACATCAAGTAAGCTGAGCACACCTAGCCGTTTCTGTGATACTGGCTATCTTTTGTATTCTCCATCATTGTCGCTGCTGTTCTAATAGCAGAGTTACGAATTTTTTATTTGTACTTTGATATATGAAGAGTTAGCTTGCTGTATAATGTAATTAAGTTATGGCAGGATAAACAAGTCGGATTGCAGAGTATGGAAATGTTGAAAGTAAGGGCTTCACTTGAGGAGAAATTGAGGCAGAAAGGTGTTTTAAGCAAAATTGCTCCAAAGAGTGTTGGGGTTAGAGAACACCTGCGACCAGTGAATGGGTATCTCTTGTCCATATCCATTTATATACATAGTTACTCATGCATTAATTAATGCCACAATCTGATACTAATTTAAGGCCATCCTAAACTGTGCTTTATAGACAACTTGAGACATTAGATGATTTTGTTGATGAGGCCATGGATATAGATCTGGTGGCAAATAGCCGGAGTAATGATGATGCAAATCTATCACATTCAAGTAAAATTTCCCAGCAACTGACTCTTCATTCCAATAAACGTAAGGTATGCACTGTCGACAATAACTCTTCATTTATGCTACAAACTTTTTTGCATTGTAAGATATCACAATATATGGTTTAATCTTTGCTCGTGGTATAATCTTGAAATATTGTTATAGCCACACCATGATGCAAATAAATGCCGTGGTACTCCTGATAGCAAATAAGAAACTGAAAAATACTAGAGGTTAAAGCCTGCAATTTCCAGGGGCAAGAAAATTTAGGAAATGAGCAACTGATAACTTAAGAAACTAGATCGAATTACAGCTGCAAAAATGATACCAAAAGTTCACTCTTCAAAAGAATGGGTAATAGAATGAGCAACAAACAGCTGTAGAAAAGCTTATGATACTTGAGTAAGTTTAATTTGTTTTTCATTCTCTATCTTAGATGACTTATTTGTTCTGTGATTTTAACTCCAAGAAAGCAGTCAAGAAACATTTTCTTTGGTAGATGAACTTTAAGACTATGTTCATTGCAGGCCTGTTCTAAAGAAAATTGTGCAATCATTTCAATTTCATTGGTCGGGCGAATTTTAGAGTGTGTACTGTTCGTTGCCTGAAATTATATTTGCTCTGCTTGATAAGTTTTTGATGGAACTAAATCGATGTCTTTCTTAGGTTATATCTGGTGATGATGATTTACCAAAACGAGATGATATTGGAGAAAGGCGAAGAAAGCATGAGCTAAGAGTTCTAGCAGGAGCTGGAATTACATCTGTGGATGATGTTGAAGGCGAGACTGGTAATCTTTCCAGCGATGGTGTTGCCGATGTTAATGGAGAAAGCGATTCTGATTCTGATTCTGATTCTGATTTGGAATACTATAAACAAGTGGAACGACAACATGCTGCAAAGCTCGCTATAAAATCTGAAAAATATTCCAGGTACTTAATGTGGATTAAAGTAGAGTACATGCTTGTTAATTGCTGCTGCTTACTCATCCGTAATATACGGATTTGAAAAGTGGATTTTGTGGCCTCTTTTTTTTCCTCTTCTTTTATGTTTCTCCATTTCCATTTTGTTTTTGGGTTTACAACACACTTATTTGATCCTCCTTTGTTCTGTTAGCTAGTATTTGATATATCAAGGTCCTCCACCTCTCTCCTTGCATCTATAACGATTAATGTCTAAATCTTTTTTTCTACTGCACCCCTTCTCCTTTTACAAAATCCTCTCCTTCAAGTATCCACTGTTAAAAAAATTTGAAACCAGTGACAGAGACCTTCTTGTTGAATTAGTGTAGAGTATCCCTCTCTTCTTCCCCTCTAAATTTATAACATTTACATGCCATTCTTTCCAAGTTTGTAATATTGACATGCCCCCACTCTAAATGCTCAGAAACATAAGGGTGTAATTGATCTGTATTTAGTCTAAAAAAGAAGTAGCCGTAAGATTTTTTGGTTATGTTAGGATATTTTTTCTTTGAAAATTGTGTGTGAGGATATTCTTTTAGAAATTGCGGATTGGAATTGTGTTGTTTTTACTTAATTTGTTTTAAATTAGAGTTTGAAGTATATGTTTGTTATAATATTTACAATTAATTTCAACCATGAAACCAACAAAAGAGAACATTGCAATTTGCATTAGTTCGAAGTAAAATGGGGCCCCACTACATCATTTTGTGAAAGTCATTGTAAATTGCATTAGCATTTAAAATTTTTTTATATTATAAGATCTGGTGGCAATAAATTTAACTTAGTGTAGTTTTTACAGCATTATCACTCTAACCCTCCTTCTGTAGCTTCATTTTATTATATGGTGTAGTTGAATAACCTCCTTGTTATTTCTCACATAAGAATATGAAACAAGAGACGACAAAATAAAATATGGGAATTTTGGCACCCAACAAGGTCATAATACAAACAATATTACCTACAGTTGATTCCAATATAAATTTTAATTAATCATTAAAGTATACCTCCAAGCTTCACAAATTATTAAGGGAAAATTGGAAAAATCAATTAAAGAGGCGACATCATCATTATCTGTAAAGTCCAAATGGAAGGAGTTGTGACAAAGATGTCGTCAACTTGGCGGAAAGGTTTTTGTAATTTCAAAAGGTGAAGGGAGTATATGTTGTTATTATACAACTCTCTCCAAGGAGGTTTTGGTAATTAATCCCAATCGTTTCGATTAGTTATAATGTCCTGACTCCAGTTAATTCTGCAGAAAACAAGAAGTGCCATCTTTGCCAGATACTGTTGTTGATGGGAAGCGCCATATCACACATCAGGTACTGGAATTTTGCTAGAGCAGAGGGATTTGCTGCTTTTCACTTTAATTTGCAATTTGATTGCTCGAGGTAATCTGGTTTCTGCTTCCATTGTTCTCTAGATTGAGAAGAATAGAGGATTAACTCGTGCTCGCAAGAAGCTGACCAAGAATCCTAGGAAGAAGTACAAGGTATTTGACTGAAATAGTTTGAAACACCCACTCAGAATACACACATACACACACATATCTCAGCAACAATTAAACTTTCTAATATGCAAACACTAATGCTGTGTCTCTCATTCTCAGTTGAAGCACAAGAAAGCAGAAGTGCGCAGAAAGGGGCAGGTTCGTGAGATCAGAAAGCCCGCAGGTCCCTACGGAGGGGAAGCATCTGGTATCAATGCAGGGATCAGCCGCAGTGTTAGATTCAAGGGCTAATTCTGTTGGTTTCCATAATATTATCCAGTTGGTCGAAAGTAGCTGGCTGGTTCATGTGATGCACTTGCGTGTTCAAATTAAGTTTTCCCAAGTTTCTGCTCTTTGTAGTCTACAGACGAGAAACATGTTCAAACATTTCTCCCAATTACTGCTTAATTTGCCCAAACAAGGATAATTTCTTACTCCATTTATACCACATTGTTACATTCTCCAAAATCAGAAATATGGATGAGTTTCACTTCTTGAAAAATCTGCTTCTTTTGTCACGTCGCATCCTTCTTCCTTCATGTATTCATGCAGTTTAAAACTAGGAATATTCCATGCATATGGGAGAGTGTGTGTGTGTGTAGACAGGCCTAAGACTGTCGGGAAGTCGCTGATCTTTCATTCTTCTTTGACATTTGAAGTGTAATGAAACTTCAACTGAAACCATAGAAGATCTTTCCATGTTCGGCTACCTTTGTCAGAATCTCTTGGAAGGCATAATTCTAACTTAGACTTACAGTTCCTTGTTGTTTATAAGAATTCCCACATTTTCAACTCATAGTAGCATACCTGCAAACTTACTTCAGACAAAGTTTATTAAGCAATACCAGAAGGCCTTCACTCTCTCACCTCCGAGTCTGATTAATAGAGGTGATTTTGGTTAGATTCTAAAGGTTTTCTGGTTTGCAAATAAGAGTATCGGAGAACGCATTGGTATTTGGTTTACTTATTGAGTTGTTATATGTAATATTTTTTGAAAAATTATATACGTTCTCTAGAAATATGAACAATATAATACAAATTATCGTTACTTTTAACTGTCAAGAGTGATTTTTATGGACAAATAATTCGTATATGTCAGGGGTATAAATACAATTATCTCTTTACCTTATACCAATACAAAATACAAAATCCAACATATAATAAACTAACAAAAACACAACTTTTTCTCTCTCAAATTTTCAAGAATATAGAAAGAAAAACATATCAAAATTAGAACATTGGACTAAGATTTCTTTTAAGAAAACTTAGACACCAACTTTATGGACTACGGAGAGTTTTTCTCATTTATGGACCAACAACTTCCAACTAAATAACTACTGCCCACAAAAGTGCAAACACAGTTCAGTGTTTGCACGCTCAACTCAGTTCCCAACTCTCAACTTCGGATTCCCCGAGGAGAGGACAACCCGCATAATTTCACCCCCATTTTCTTCTCATTCCTCACTGATTTTATTGTTTGAAGCCTATTTGGTTCATGTGTTGGATTATACTCTGATTAGAGAAGCAGCTTTTCGGGGTGGATAAAGAGGCAAATGATGTGGATAATGAGATCCATTCGGCGGCCGTTGGGCCAATTTCAGGCGGCGGCGGCGAGTTTCTCATCGTCTGCGGCGGCTGTGGAGGCGGAGAGGAGCATAAGAGAAGGGGCGAGGAATGATTGGAGGAGAGAGGAAATTAAGTCCATCTATGATTCTCCTATTCTCGATCTCCTGTTCCATGCCGTATGTTACCTACATTTTCCTTTCTGATGCAAAACTTGTGGGTGTTCGTATTTTTGTGTGTTTATTCTTTTTTCATTGGATGTTGTACATTTGTGTTCTGTATGCCGTGTTAGCTTCCGTTGTTTTTTGCCTATTTGTTTTTCTACTTCATCATTTTATTTGACTATGCTTGTTTTCTTTGTTTATTATTTACTTTTTTGGGTTTTTTATTTGGGGGGGGGGGGGGAGCAAATTATGATATGGATGACTGTTTGGGTTTAGTGATGACTAGTGGGCTGCAGGTGGGGCTTATGGGATCAGGAGTGTTTTTCTTTCCTCTCTCTAGCTCAACAAGAAGCGGAAATGTATAGTTTCTTAATCGAAATTAACAAGTTAAGTGTTAACTTTTATTTCCAAGTAGTTGCATATGCAAGAAATTATTTGAATCAGAACAGCTTTAACTGAAACTTCCTTGATAGCTTGGGCGAATTTCCATTTCTAGGTAATCTTTTTCCTGTTCTTTCTGATTATTGTCAATGTTTTCTGTTTCTTGGTTGCTTGTTTTCTTTTCTTGAGTTGGCTTACTGTGTCATACCTTTCTGGCTGTTGCTTCCTTTGTCATTGTTTTGTACCCTTTTGATTTTATTGGACTCTTGTTCCTTTCAGGCTCAAGTTCACAGACATGCTCACAATTTCAGGGAAGTGCAGCAGTGTACACTTCTATCTATTAAAACTGGTGGATGCAGTGAAGATTGTTCTTATTGCCCTCAGTCATCTAGATATAGCACTGGCCTGAAAGCACAGAAGCTTATGAATGAAGATGCAGTTCTCGAGGCGGCAAGAAAGGTGAAGTTCTTAACATGACCAAGTAATTTTCTTTCCTCATATCTTCTTGATTAAGACATCTTACATGTGGGATGTGAGCTGCGATCATCTCCTTGTGCCATCATAACTTACTAAACCATCTGAAGTACATCCTCACGGCTTTTATTTATCTGTTCTCCTACTCTTATTTTTTCCTTGCTCAAGTCCATTTCCCTTTTTCATCCATTCCCTGTTTCCATCTTGTTGTTGCCCCTAGGAAAGACCTGCTTTGTGGGTAGGACTGGGAGTTGAGTTCATGGAGTGAGATCCCACATATTTGCTTAAGACAAATAAATATAAGAGAAACCCATGGGAGTTTAGTAGCTGTTGGATTTCAAGAACCAAACTGCTGAAGTTTCTATCAATGGAAGTTCTTCAAATGATCAAAAGTGAGCAAGAAAATCAATGAATTCTCTATCAGGAAGGCCTCCATGGTATCTATACCTGACACACAAATTCTTGAATGGAGCCAAAAAAATACTACCAAAGATAGGTCATTATTACTTGCTCTAGCATTGAGTAACTGGTATACTAGAGCTTTGTTTGGGATTCATATCAATACAATTTTTTACCACTTTTGGTTTGTCAATATGGATTACTGGGTAACTTGGAGTTGAGAGAAGTTTGTGTTCGGATGTTGAATTTTGAATATAGAGGTAGGTAGGGATTAGGATTTAGGAAATATGTAAAGTTGAGTGAATATGTGATTGGTTCTAAAGTTTAGGGGATATAAGATACTAACATAATGTCTAGTTAGTGTGTGGATGATACACATTTTGCTGATATTATATTTGGGTGGAGACTGGTATTAATGTTGGTGTATATATGTATATGTATATATCCTGAGTTGGGTAAAAGAGATGGATGGGAAATAAAATTTGGGTAGAAGTGTTTCTTGGGTCAACTTAAAAAATCTAAAGACGACCAGTTTTCCTTATTAAACATATGGCCTGCATTTCCCTACTTGAAAACTGAAATGGAATATAATATAGGTAATTTGGTCCGCATCAGGAGAAACGGAAGCAATATCGAGGTGGAAGCCTAAAATAATGGGTCTTGATATTTATCGACTTCAAAGGTGTTTAAATGAGTCTCTCCAATAAGGTCACACTATGTAATGACAGGTCAATGACTCAATGCTCTGTGATATTGATATATGTACCAGTGTTGTGCTCGGATATTGTATTAGTAATGTTCTGTGTTTATCCTATTTGATTTATTTGTGTCCTAATCTTATATAAATAAGCTTATACAGTGTGCGCTACTTTGTTGTATGATTTGAATGAGTTTATACATCGACAGGCAAAAGAGGCTGGCAGCACTCGGTTTTGTATGGGTGCTGCATGGAGAGACACTATCGGAAGGAAAACCAATTTCAACCAAATCCTTGAGTATGTTAAAGAAATAAGGTACGGACTATTATACACAGCATGATGGTCAATTTTCTAGCAATTTTTGATCTTGTGTGGCATCAATCCTCAACATTCCTTTTCTGTTTTTCTCTGTTGGGGAGAAAAAAAAGAGACAGAGAGAGACGTAAAGTACATTTCTTTTGAACTCCAGTTTATATATGCAAATTGCAAACAAAGTATGATGTCGCAGGAAAATAGCAGTTTATATCTTAGATGTCAGCTGATGAACCTGTCCATTTTGTTAACTGGGACACTATTGCTGGATCGACGTGTTTTAGTTATCATCTTTTGTAATTTATATCTTCCTTAATGTCATTAAGGATAGATAACTAATCCTATCCTAGCTCTTTTGTAGGACAATTAGAAGCATGTTATTATCTACGTAAATGAGTTAGATCGATTAAGGTGGCTCCTCTAGAATGGCTACATTAAGGGAAATTTTGGCAGTTTGGATTGCTGAATTAGAAATTTCTATTTGTACTGCCCTTGGTTCAATTTAGTAGTAGTTGTTTAAAGGTTGCCTATGCAAAATCAATCAAGAGTAGCTGTCTCGTCTTTACTTCTTCATGAAACGTATTACATGTCTAGACTCTGTCTGCACAAAATTAAGTTTGAGTTCAGTACAAACACGGATGTGTCAGTCTTTAGAAATTACATTAATCTTCTATTGCACAATTGAGCAAAATCATCTTTATGTATACTTACCTTTTGCACACAATAGTATTTGGTATTTATCTTTTGCACACAAATAGCGGTTGGAAAGTTTCCACAAAACTATTACAGTGGTGGTGAGAGTAGTCCTGTAAGCTGTTGCTCTTTTCTTGTTCTACTGCTAAACAACATTTAGCCCAAAAACACATTGAAAATTTCCATAAAAATTACAAGTATGATTACTGTACTGCTGGATTTGTACTACTTCCAAAATGAAATTTACAGTGAAATGGTAACCTTTTCCCAAATCTGCATAGATTAGATTCTTCTTTCATTCACTATGCAAGTTACTGCAGACATTTTTTTATTCCATAGTTGCATTAGTTATCTAAATTTACCAGAAATATTTTCCATGATAAGGGATATGGGGATGGAGGTATGTTGCACCTTGGGGATGCTGGAGAAGCAGCAAGCTTTAGAACTCAAGAAGGCAGGTCTTACAGCTTATAACCATAATCTTGATACCTCAAGAGAGTTCTACCCTAATATCATAACTACCAGAACCTATGATGAGCGGCTGCAAACCCTTGAGTATGTTCGCGATGCGGGTATCAATGTCTGTTCAGGTAATGTGGTTGCTTAGTAATGTGGATGATACTTGCATGCTTGTTAATTCTCTACATGTACTGGCTATGTGCATTATATTATGAATTTAGTTTCACTGCCACATTTCTCTTTTCCTGGATGGTGAGAGATATAATTTAAGTGGGTGTTTGGTTAAATTTAATTAAGAGATTGCATGGGCCCATACATGTTGTAAGATGTGTTGAAATTTATAAGTTAGGGTTTAATTTAAAAAGGAACTCTTTACGTATTTAGAGAGGATAAGGTCATGAAATTTGTAATGACAATTTTGCAATGAATATAATCAAACTCCAAGGAATTTGTTAAAATTTTGAAAATAATTTAGAATTCCTTTTTTACTCTTATAAACTCACTCTTAGAATTTTTTTTTCCCAAATAATTTGTAATATTTTAGAAACTTTCAAATATTTATAAATGTATAAATAAGTTTATAAGTTCACACAAACACCCTTGAGAATAAATCTGTACCATATGTAAAGTATAAAAACTACAAAATTCCAACAAAAACAAAAGAGCACAGATAATTACTATTTCAAGGCGGCCAATGTTGCCAGAAGTGATTCTAAATGCTTTTAGAAATTAATTCACTAGGGGCATAATTTTTGATGAACTGCATATGCACATGATTTTAAATGAGCTGCATATCAACATGCCAAATATATACTAAATTATAAATGCATAACTACAAAGGTTCAGTAAATCAATAGGTTGCGTGTGTAAACGTAGTAATATAATACGAAAAAAAGAAAATGAACTAATAAATTTAGGAATAAAAACAGTGGTAGAATTGGAAAAGGGGTAGAAATGAGTTTTACAGAAATTAAGCTAAAGCTTCAACAAAGGGAAAAAAGGAAAAAAAATAAACACAAACTTGGAAACAAGGAATCACAATCTTACTAATTCCGAATAACTTCTGAAAAATATTAAAAATGACTGAATGGACAAATTCTTTGCATTTTGCTATTTTTCTTCATTCAATTGCTTTCAGTATGGTCCCTCAGACCATTTTCCGATGAATTTTCAGTGAAAATATGGCAAGAGTTTGACTTTTTGGAGGATAAAATGATCATTTTAAGTTTTATTTTATCATTTTTAGTCCCTTAAGTTTGTAAAATTATCATATTAATTCTTTTTTAGAAAGAAAATCATTTTTTTTATATTTTTTATATGGTATGATGTAATTATCTTGTATGAAAAATGAAAACTTTAAACTCTTGTGAACATAATATTAACATATTGTTTAATTTAAATATAATAGTCTCTTTCTTTTTCATTTTCAAAAGTGACAAAAATATCAAAATTATAAATAAATTTATAAAATTTATCTAATCTAAAAATATAATAAAAAAATCTAAGTGGGTTCTTTAATCTTAGGAGTTAAAGATATGTCTAATGAAATTAATTTTAACAATATTATTAAATATTAACAGCTATGATTTTGAAGCAAAAATTGGTGGAATGTACTTTTGATTAAATTATTTGGTGGATTTCAAATGTATATAAAATTCTTTTTAAGAGGTTTTTATAGATCTTTTTCTATAAAATGGGACTATATATTTTAAAAACCTCTTAAAATGTATTTTATATAATGAAATCCATCAGTGAATCTAGTTAAAAAGCATAATCTATCAACTTTTTGTTTGAAAACCCAAACATTATATTGTTAAGGTTTTACTGTTTTAGACTTATCTGTAATGCTAAAATTTACCAACTTAGGCTTTTTTTTATTACATTTTTATATTAGATAAGTTGTACAAAATTATTCAAAATTTTCATTTTTTTAACTACTAAAAAAAAGAGATGTTTTTATTTTAAATTAAGCAATATATTATTATTATATTCACAAAAGTTCAAAATTGTCGTTATTCACATAAGACAATTACAACATATCACACAAAAAATATAAAAAAGTTATTTTTTCGTGTAAAAATGGCTAATTTGATAATTTTACGAATTCAAGGGACTAAAGTGATAAAATCAAACACATTGACCATTTAATCCTCTAAGAGTCAAAGTTTGGCCACATTTTTGCTGGAAAATAGTCAGAGGGACCAAACTGAGAGAAAAAGTAAAGTTTAAGAATGCTAAAGTGAAGAAATGAACTTGAGGGACTAAAGTGATTTTAAACAAAAAGTTAAGGGACCAAATTAGACGCAAAGAAATAATAATAAAAATATAGTTCCCTCCTCAACTAAAAAATTAAGAGAAAATATTAAAGTACAACACTAACCATTTAGATTTAATAGCATATTTGTATCCTCCTCTCCCATTCTTGTTGCTTCTTTTAATTTTTAAACTACAATAGTACAAAATTATGGTTCAAAAATAGAAATATAAAGTTAGAATTATAAGTGTAACATTGTGTATTACTAATAAATATCATATTTATTTGTAAAGACATGTTTCCACAAGTGTAATGCCATATGATACTTTCTGGTCTTATCAAAAGTCAGAGGACCTCCATTTATGTTTCAGGAGGAATAATTGGGCTTGGAGAAGCAGAGGAGGACAGAGTTGGTTTATTGCATACATTGGCAACCCTCCCTTCGCACCCCGAGAGTGTTCCAATTAATGCACTCGTTGCTGTAAAAGGCACACCTCTGGAAGATCAAAAGGTAATAGTTATTTGCCCTGAATATGTTTCAGATTTTCAATAATATTATTTTTGCATACAACATCTACTTTACATTCTGCATAAGAGAAGAATGAACTAGGTAGGAAAAGGAAAAGCCAATGAGAAGGGGAATTCTGAGTGGCATTTTCAGTCTCCTTCCAAGATATTTGACAGTAACTTGGTGCTAGTTGCTGTGATTCTTGGATGGGCTGGATTCAAAATACCTGGTCCATCCTACACATGGTTGGGTTGCTGGGAGGGTGGGGGATGACAACTACCCACCTCCTGCAGTGCAATGGCCACTAGTGCAACATCCTAGCGCCCCCTCCCCCAACCGAAAAAGAAAAAGGAAAACAAAGAAAAGCAAAGAAACCACCATCACACCAAAATGAAATAAAATGTTGATACCTAATTTTATAAGAAAAAAGAGGAAAACAAAATCGAAGGGCAAAAGAGAGGAGCACTTTACGGAAACTCCACGTATGTGTTACCTTGATTATGATGATCTACATTCATCTCGAATAAGGGTGTAGCATAAGAAACCTGTGCAGGTGGAATGCAGCCCCATACTTCTTGCTAGCTTCTGTTCTAAGTTATGTTAACTTCCTAATAGCAGGAAGTCTGCTGCATGTTTATACTCTTAAAGCAAACAGGAAATTTCCCCATACAGTAATTCATAGCAGCTTTATGTGCTGAGCGTGAAACCACTCGGGCTTGAATACTATAAATCTTAAGTATCTTGGTCTTGAAACTCTCCATATACTTTTTCTACATCTGCTGAAACTAGCCTCAATTTTCTGTGTCCTCTGTGTCACTTTTGGTTTAGCTACATTGCAAAGTATCCATTTACAAAATGAAAGCTAAGAAACTGATCTTGCACTTTAGAGGAGGTGGAAACTTCATTTAAATAATAACTAAAAAGTCATGGTATATAGAGTTGTATAGCAATGAATTAGGTAAAGGAAATATAACATATAACTGACTCTAATTCTTTGTACTTTGAATAAGCTGCCCTTTCGGTTTTGAGGTTTTTCCGGCTCATGATTAATCATATCTAGTTGAATTCTCTCAGTCTCACTTAAGTTTGATTTAGTCAGACTCAAGTATAAGCTTCTGATCATGCAGGCTGGTTAGTTTGGGCCTTTCGGCTATCCTATTAATAATACTTGTTTAAAGATTGATTCTAGCTGAACACTCAATAACCAACTGGAAAAGGAAGTTTTAGAGCTGTAACCACTTCTGATATATAGTGCCAGAAAACCGTACAACAAAATGGGAAATCTTTGATTTCCTCCAGCTTTTGTGGTGTTACTAGAATCAAATTTTAATGTCAATTTTACATCCTTGAATGGTGAATATCCTGGAAAGGAAAAAGCATAGAAAAGAAAATTTTGGACTCTTGATCCATCTCACTTCCATTCATTTTCATATTGCTTACTTCAGCCAGTTGAAATATGGGAGATGATAAGGATGATTGCAACAGCACGTATTGTGATGCCAAAGGCAATGGTTAGGCTTTCAGCTGGGAGAGTTCGGTTCTCCATGCCTGAGCAGGCGCTTTGTTTTCTTGCTGGAGCAAATTCCATCTTCACTGGAGAGAAGCTGTTGACAACTCCGAACAACGATTATGATGCTGATCAAACGATGTTTAAGCTTCTTGGACTCATTCCAAAAGCTCCTGATTTCTCAGAGAGGCCGGCAGCCAGAGAATTTGAACCAGAAAATACTGAAGTGGCAGCTGCAAGTTCTGGTTGAAAATGTGATCCTCAATTGCAATCCTTTAACATGGAAAACTGTTATCCTAAATTCATGCAATACTTGCAACCTATCTAGAAGACCTTCTCTTTGCTTTTTTATTGTAGACTTCTGATAAAGCTTTTGTACTTGTTAGAAGGTATTGTCTTTCTTTCATCTAGTTACCGTTTCCCTATGCTAACCAATTAATATTAAGGATGAGAAATTGAATCCTAAAGAGTTCTTTTTTATACAACTGCAAACTTGCTGGATGGACATGCTAAAATGTAGGGTAGTATCTGTATGTTTGAGTTAGATTCGAGCCATTCAGCCAATGACAACTTGGCTCTACGGCAACTTTGAGGCCGTAAAACTTTTCGACGTGGCCTCAACGGCAAGGTAGAGATTCTAAAGATTTTATTAACAAAAGGTACTGGTGATTTAAGTTCCATCTACGTATGAGTATTTGCTTATTTATATAATAACTTTTACATATTCATGTTTGAAATTGTTAATGTGATTGATTAATTTCGTATATCTTGACGATGATGTAACTAATCATTTTGATATGTTAGTGTTCAAGTTTTTTCCCTTGTTTACTTGAATTGAACTTGTCTGAAATATTTTAATTCAGGTTTGTGGTTTTTTGTTAATTGGATCCCAAAGATTGGATTCTTATGCTTCCCTTTCTCTTTTGATGTCTGTTGACAGTTTATGTTCATTGAATTTTTGTGATTGGGTTTTTATGTTTCCTATCTTCGCAATTAAGCTACATTCTGGCAGCTTTTAATTGGTGCTCTTTTTAATTTTCTTGTTATGTAGTTTCAATTGCTAAAGTTGGGAAAATTGTATTTTGAGTTTCATAAATTAGGCTCGTTCTTGTTCTCGTTCTCGTTCTATTTCTTACGATTTTCTCACATTGCATTCTATAAATTAAACTTTTTCTCATTTTTCGTTCTCATATAACTTTTCTGTCCAATGAGTAGAATAATAATAAAACCCCTTTTGATATAACTTACTCAATTGTCAAGAATTAACAGTATTTTAATTAATTAAAATATTAATATTGAATAATTTTCATCTTTCACAGATTAAAAATTTAGATTACGCGGGCGTAGTTTAACACAATCATTATCTTGGGGATGAATTTTATCACAATTTCTGACCTTAGAGCTGCTATTTGTAGTCAAGAAAAACAAAGCATCAAAAGAATCAAGTGAAAATTAATGATGTTATGTTGATGTGATCTATCAACATTACATTCTTGCTACTCGTGCTTTAATTTTGCTTGTGGATGACGATTGCATTTAATTTACTTGTATTGAGTGGAAGATGAGTAATTATTGGAAATTTTAGTTCGGATTTGACTCGGTCGAATTTAAATTAATTAATACACTTGTTGTGTGATTGGTGTACAGTTCAGGAATTTGACCAATCACATTACAAGTATGATAAACTTGTTCTTTAATTGATTTCATTTGAATAAACTTGATCCAACCAGAAAATTTTCAGTACTTGAGACATGTAGATGAGTTGTTTATTGTGGTTTATGTTTCTTGGAATTTAAAAGAATAAAGAAAAAGAAAAACGTTTTACCTAATTTTTTCTTGTCTCTCTCAGTGCAATGAATTTCCAAAAGAACCTAATGACAATAACTAATTAGCCAAGAAATTCCCAACATTATTAGGTGGCTATCATTATTTTTCTACCAACCTTATGTCAGAAATGAAAGAGACAACTGACAGTTTTAATCCATGCATATTCATTATGAATTAAGCAAAATTACAATAAATTCTTATAAGATTTGTCATAATTTAGATATTTTTTTATATTTTAAAAATTATAAATATTCTTTTAAATTAATAATTATCTAATAAATATCCTTGCGGGATCAACCTATTAATATAAGGGGTATTTGTAATTTTTTAAATAATGAAAGATATTTGTAATTATGACAACCCACTATAAGAACACAACATTTAACTATAGCTAATTGTCATAATTAAAAATAAATAATCGTAGTAAATAGTAATTGACCACGAACATATAACGACTGCCGGCCGTAGTATCTGCGAGGGTGGCTAAAATATTTGCCATGACAAATAAATAATCTATGTTTTTGAATTGATTTTATTTAATCGTGGTCAATAAAAATTATTTACCATGATTTTTAGTCCATAGCTATTAAAATTATAGCCAATAGCCAATTTTTTCTAGTGGCCTCTATAAATTAATAATTTCAGGACCACATAATTTTATTATTTTAAAGAGATACTAATTAATTAATAATTTATCAATTTAAAGAGAATTTTTTCGATTCAACGAATGTACATTATTCTTCATGAGTAAAACATATACGATGAGCATCAGTCAATTACTTTTTTGTACATCTAGATTTAAATTTTAAGAAGAAGCAAATAATATATAATCATATTTTACTAAGTTGTCCTAATTATATTTATAATTTTATCGAATTATTAATTTACAATACTGAAGGGACCATAAATTTATATAAGGGTCTTCTAAAAAATTATTATCTTATTAATTTATCAAAATTATTAATTTAAACCTTGAGCTCAAATTAAAATCGAAAAAAATTATTAATTTATGGAATATCAATTTATAAAAATTGGATTGTAATTTAGCCTTTGAATTAATTAGGTGTAGGGTGATAGGTATATTGATTTCTCTTGATGACATGAAATACTTAATATAGTAAATGCAGGTGAGGGGCTACAATCACTAGTAAATTGGTAGGTATATGTTTTTTCTTGGTACAAAAAGCTTAAATATTCATTGACAATGATATGCTACTTATTATATAATTGAATAATTGACTTCTTAATTTATTTTATTGTCAATTCTTACATGGTTGTTTATTTAAGTTTAATGATTATGTCCATGTCATATATTGGACAACTAATATTCAATCCATGAATTTAATATGTTTCCGATACTATTTTCTTTATATTATAAATGACTATGATTTATCCTCATAAAATTGGATCTACTATTTATTCCAATTAATTCAACCAAACAAGTGATTATGCATGTTAAAAAATACGATCATACATAATTACACCAACCAAACGAGGAATATAAATAACTAGGTATATTTTAGATGGGCACAAAAATTACTAATTAATATTCCGTGACAAGAGTACAAACGATGGTAATATATAATTAGGTTAAGGCAATTGATGTCGTCTACAAGGGAAATTCGTATTTTTTGCCCCATACGTTGGAGTTATTTTTCTAAAAAAAAAAGTCCAATTTGTTACGATCTTCTAACATCGCATTCCCAAAATTAAAAATTTTATCAATTTAATCATCATGCATTTTTCATTCAATAATTAAAGAAATCATTAGTATTTTTCGTTAGTTATTGAGAAAAAATTCAACTTCTGAATGCAATATGAGAAAAATCGTAATAAATAAGATTAAATTAAGACAGCCCTAATGTATATAAAATACAAATTTTGCTGGAGTTTTTCTAAATATAATTGTTCATAGTCAAGAATGAAGAGGGGCACACTTATGTCCCTGCCCCAAAGTCTACAAGTGAAGATAAAATGTTGAATTTTCTTCATGTTCTTTAATTGAATGTGGTGAGTTAGGTAGGTAGAATATTAACTATGATTACTTTTTTCAAACTCATCTCATCTATGTGAAATCTACCCCATTCTTGTTAGGGTTTTCTTCTCTTCTTCTTTTTCCCTCCCCCTACTTGGGGTGGGGGGGCTTAGGGAGTCAGTTTTGATTTTTTTTTTTATTTGAAATATTTGAAATTTCTCGATTATAATTTAAATTAGAAAGATACAAATCGAAATTAATTAGTACGAAATACAAAAAATATTCATTATATTTGTCTAGTCCTATTTACTGTCATTTTCTCGATCTATTTATATTTAGAGCTAATTAATGAACTTATCAGGATCTTTTAATTTTTGTTCTCCTCGTGCTCTACGACTTGTAATAAAAGTGTTATAATTTTTTTTTTAAAAAATTCTTTTTATTATAATATTTTTATATATATTATTTAAGTAAATAACCCGAACTTAGCATATTGGATGGAATTAATATTTATTTACAACTTTTATTTTTTCAAGTTAAATGATCTATATATGTACATTTGTATAATAATTCAGATCAACTGTGATTCATAATCGATCAAATTAGTGACTTAAAAAATTATGTGATTGGACTGCACTCTAATTTTCAAAATATTGTCAAAGAGTAGGCCATCGTTGCTGGAAATTAATAGGATATCTACCTCCAAATTATGCTGAAAATATGATACATAAAATTTAATCAACACGCTAATAAAGCTTTTCGTTGAAAATAAGTCGAAAAAAGTATTTTTGTTATTTAAAGTTATATTTTTAATTTTTTTAATTAAATTTATTTAAACCAAAAGTTATAAATTTCTCCTCCACAAGTTTTCATAATTTATTGGTAAAAATTCTTTTTTTTTATTATTTTCGAATTAATACTGTCAATTTTCGCTATAGCTAAACCAATATAGAAAAATGAATTATATTACCTATATTATAAATCACCGCGACTTAAAAATTATGGCAAAACAATGATATTTATCACAATCAAACAATATCGGTGCAAAAATTTAAATTTGGGTATAGTTAATTAATATTTGTAATGATTTTACCTATGACTAAAATTTTATTATGATTTTTAGTTGTAGCTAATATTTTGTTTCATATACAGAAGCTAGCAACGGTTAATAGTCATTGTACAACAGTATTTACCACGATTTTGTACTTGTAATCAAGGTAATTAACCATGACGAAAAGTCATCTTTTTTTTTTAATGAACTTACAACTTTTCATAAAATTTATTTCGACTAAAAAAACATAATCTATCACAAATGCCCCTACTTATTATACTTCACTCTCTTATAAAGTTTGATATAATCACACATAAATTTTTATAGCTTTGAAAATTACATCTAATACCTTTATTTTAGTCCAAAACGTAAATTCATCATCAGTCAAATAAAAACATAGAATAATTGAATGGGAATAGGATGAGATAGAAAGAGTGAAGGTCCCGTTGATTTAACAGTTGAATGCGAAAGCTAGTTGACATAAAGACGATTTTGGGATGTCTGTTTCTTGCAATATCCATTGATCCATGTTTTCTGCCATAATCTCCGCTGCCTTTGTTTATGCAAACACTCAAATCCAACGTTGCTTTCACTTCATTTTCATCTCTCTCTTTCTCTCTCTCTCTCTCTCTCTCTCTCTATATATATATATATATATATATAATTAATTAATTAATTAAGCATGAATAATGGATTAGTGATGTGGGAGTTCCTTTAATTTATACACTTTAATTTGCTTTATGTGTAAGTTCATATGGTTTGAGATCAAGGGTTGTCTTGGTCGGAATAAATTTTTTATTTCAAATCCTCTTATACGTATATATTTTAATATATATATATATGTATTTATTTTAAATAATATATACATGTTATGTGTACAAAATTTATCTAATATAAAATAAATAGCAGTAATTTTTGTACAGATAACGTGTATATATTAATCGGAATAGAAGATGCAATTAATAAAAATTGGAATAGTAAATCCAGTTCAGTATTCGACTAAGCTTATTTATAATATCTTATAAGTCTATATATCTTGTGATATGTTTTTTCAACTGATATGATACTAGCTTTTACTTTAAAAAGAAATTATTGACGTGTTTGAATAAAATGAGATTATTTATGATATGCTACTTGATGTCCCTAAATTGACCAATTAAGGGACAAGATCAAGTACCCTAGATGAAGCGGCCTAGAAAAGCCTCAGGCCAAATTTCTAGTGAAAGCCTAGTAGGGCGTCTAGCTTAACCTGGAGCCCAGACGGACATAAAGACTCGTAACTGCATCCTAGGAGTCCATGCGAGATGAACAACCAATTCCACCTCACACAGAAAATAGGGAAATGGATAATATCATCTCCCAATTCTATTGAAACACGTAACGACACAATAAAGGAAATATGGTTCACTCATATCCAAAATGCAACTACCTGATCGAAACGTTGGGTATCTCACCTGAAGCTGGGTCAGTCTATCTCAACCAAATTCCAAATGTCGTGAATTCGGTTTTACCTCCTCTTATCTCGTTTTATACCTCACTTGTCTATAAATAGAAATTTCCGCATGGATTTTAACAACTTGAATTCACATCTTGCGCACTTTAACTATACTATGCTATTTTTATTGCTCTATTTAATCACTAACTAATTAGATATCTAAGTGTCAATCTCCTTTTTACAGGTTACAATTATTGAAGCTTGTAAAAGGTTAAAGGATCACACGTGATCCGCTGGACTCGAGCCTTTTTCACTCGCATTATTACTAATGACAAATCTGAAGTAATTTGAAAAAAGCTAAACAGACTCATTTAGATTTTGAAAATAACTTACTTTTTATAAAAGAACTCACGAACACCCAACATATTTTCAATTATAATCAAAATTTGGCATCGATTACTTAGTGAACTAACAATTAATACAACCATTATGAAACTATGATTCATCATTATTTATTATAACTTTTTATTTTTTATTATAACCAAATATCATATTTCTTATAGTGGATTATGTGTTTTTGTTACCATTATCTCTTTCTTCTCTAGGTATTTATTATTAAATGAAACAAAGATTTAAAATAAGGAAATTAAAAAAAAAAAAAACAAAAGGGAAAGGAAGGGACCATAAATGAAGCCCACAAAGAGGCCACCACACCTTTAAGAGGGCCAATCATCCACCCCTTCACACTACAAATTCAAAAGGATACTTATGTGTTGTTGGACATGATGTTAAATTTGTGTTCCTCTCTAAAATTTAATATATTCATATGTACATTTTATTAATTTAAAAAATTACATTTAATATTTATAAAGTTTAATTTTTATTTAATAAATAAGTTTATTCATTAAAATAAGGAAATAAATTTCATTTTATTCTATGTCTTGTTATATTGGGGAAACTTTTGACAGTTGATAAACCATGGTTCTCTTATCTAGGGGCCTTTATCTATGTGATGAAAGCACGAATGAGACGCATAGGCACTTATTCTTCCGATGCTACTACGCCAGATGGTGCCTTATAGCTATTTGACAATCTGTTCGCTTTAATTGGTCGAACCGAGACTGGTCAATGGATATAGATTGGACTACAAGAAAATGGAGAGTGCAACACATTATTAATCTGGCTTATCGTGCGCTATTGGCTTCATGTGTATATCATATTTGGAAGGAACGAAACTTGAGATGTTTTGAGCAGTCTGAACGCCTGTACTTGCTGGACTCATTGTGGAAGATGTTAGACAGAGGATTCTTAGTGTTTCTTTAGCTTGCTCTGTTAGTTCTTGTGCGTTATATAGACTTTGGCGTATTCCTTAGCCTGTCGAGGGAGACGCCACTCATTGAGCACTGTTGTACTGTACGATTGTACTATTTATTTAATGAAAATTACATTTACCTAAAAAAAAGTTTATTCATTAATCAAGAATCATAAAATTTGCTGATACCAAACTTCAAAAGAGACGGTGTAATTATCCCTACTAATATTTATAGCATGCGGTAATTACTTACACGACCCTAAATTTTCATCCTATTACATTCAACCCCTCTAAATTTTGAAAAATTACGAAGAGACTTTCTGTCGGATTTGTTAGTATTATATACAGGCCTGGAAAAAAATTATTTCAATGAAAGGAACATTGAAATTCTATTTTCTGTTGAACTGTATTTAACTTTTAACCTAATTTCGTGAACGAAGATTGTTTTTGTTCTATGTTGTAACTTTCTACATGCTTATGGGCCTCCTCTGAAATTTTTTATTTTCCAGGGGGGCTAAATGTAATATTTGGCTTGAAAATTAAGAGTCTGTTTCTTTGTTTGTGCTTTTATTTTCAATTTTTAAATTTTGAAACTGTAATTCAAATAAAAATATATTTATTTATATATATTTTTACTAAAATATATTGATTTACCACCACAATTTAATATAAAACACAATCTCATTAACTAATTCGAAATTATTCTTATTTCAAACGAAAATATTTACAAAATTAAAAATGAAAACAATAAACATTTCCATACCCGAAAATTAATAGTTTACTAAAAACATAACTTAAAAAGTAAATTAGAAAAAATAATGATGTCTTATTAATGATAAAGGTTAAAGTTTTATGAATTAGTTCAAAATTATGAATTCCTATTCGACTGAATGACTGTGTGTTTATTATATTTTATGTGAGTAATTGTATTAATATATTAATTGGATCGATGTATTACTCAATTATTCAATTTGTTAATATATTAGCTTAATCATGTAATTATTGCTTCTATTTAAAGAATAGCGTAAATTATATTTTACCATTAGAACCATGTCCATTTTTACACTTCACTATCGAAACTTTTTTTTGTATCAAATTACCATCTCAACTTTGCGAAATTTGCACTTTGTCATAGATGATCATTTTTTTATGATTTTTTTTACTGAAAAAATATTACATGCTATGCATATTTGAAAAATATCGCATTACACAACCTTTAAATATCACATGTGTACTGCTTGTGATTTTTTTTGACAAAAAACTTAGTTGAAAATTAATTATAAATGACAAACTGCAAAATTTCATAAATTGAGATGATAAGTTGACTAAAAATAAATTTAGATGCCAAAAATAAAAAAACGATCATAATTTGAGTCACAAAATATAATTAATCCTAAAAAATATATAGAAGATGGGGGGTAAAATTGTAAAAAGTAACATGAGATGGTAGAGAGAGTGGGACTGAATGAGTCTAACAAACCAACGGACAAAGAGCAAACCGCGTGGGCCCACTTACAGATTTACATCCCCTTCCCATGGACTTTTGTGCACGGCCTGGTACCTAAGGGGCCCCGCACCAGATCTCCTCATCGATCTCCTTGCACTTCCACGTGTCATATCAAGAAATGACATCATACATGGACGGCCATAATTGCGACTCAAGGGTGTGGGGCCTTTTCCTCTGGAAAACCATCTACCTGAGTACAGAAACTGATCTGACAGCGATTCGTGAAACGAACGCTCGGATTTTCAAAGAGGCATTAAAATGGGAAGTAGTAAAGGGAAAGGACAACCAAAAGGAGATTGGTAATTTTTTTTTTCAAATTTTTGATAATAGTAATTTCAGAAATAATTATTTCAAAAATATTAAATATAAACGATTTTGAGCTACATTTTTCTATTTGAGTATTTTTGTAAAAAAATCAGAATATATACTTAAATACTTCTAGAGGATGTATTTGGGGGAAAATAAATTTTGCTACGAAAAATTGATTATGTCATATATCATAAACAAATATAATTTAAAAATTATAAAAATTAATAATATTTATCACGATTGTACAAAATTAATATAAAAATCTAAACTCAGACCCTGATAATCAACATTCACTATATTTTTTTGTTAGAGCAAATATTTTAGTTTGCCTATAATTAATAGTTGTATACAATCATAGTTATTAGTACTCGTCATTATTTTTTATTTTTTACTATAAAAATTAATCATGTCAAAAAATTATATTTCTTTTAGTGTTTGTCTCAATCAAATTAGTCAATCAAATTAGTATATATGTGACTTGAATTGAATTTCAGTAAATAACTAAGTTGAATAAAAAAAAAAGTAACACAGTACTTTTTATATATGTCATGTTTGTAAGCTGAGAAAATTTATACTCACAAAAAAAAAAAAAAATCATTATACTCACAAACTGTGGTTAATTGTATGTCCGCACTATTTTAAACATAACAATTATCCCCTTATTAGATAATTTTAAAAACTAATTATTATTTTACAAAAGTGACCCTATATGTTATTTTAATACCACTGCACCAATTTGTTTATTGTGTTGATAATGTCTTAAATTGATTTTTTTTTAATTTTTTTCTCTTTTTGAAATGTGATTGTTACCTCAATTAAACCAAAACTGCGAGAGCTCTTTAGGAGTCATTGGAGAAGAAATACAACGCTGAGGATGTCGCTTTTGAGAAATTCATAGTCGGAAATGTCTTGGATTTCGAAATGATTTAGAACAAATTGGTAAATGAGCCAAGTCAAAAAATTCGAACTGATTCTGCATGGCCTGCATGTAGAATGGATGAAACTCAATGAATCTTTCCCGATAACTGTTAAAAAAGCGACCACCTTCGTGCGGAGATTTTAGAAATTATTTGAGGCATAAGTGCAAGAAAATAAGACTTGAGGATTCAATCGTAAGACTAGGAATTGAAGAAAATAATCGAATGTCTGAGATAAAATTCGAGAAGCTGCAAAAGAGGTAAAAGCAAATATGGTGAATATAGTCGACCATACTACCAAGAATATGAAATGCACAGACAACTGTAAGAACTTGGTGACCAACTTACGACTAGTCAAGAGTGGCTCTAGAGGAGTTTTTGAGCCTGATAAAGTTGTAATTTTACGAACAACGATCAATCTATAGAGAAAAGCTATGTAGAGAAAGGATCGTTCAAAATGAATGTAATGACTGCACACCCGAAGTTTGATAATAATAAAATTATTTTCTACTTATGGTTTGAGTGTTCTAACTTATTGTATGTTAGATTAGGCCATGTTAGTTTTGGTACTCTTAGAAGGCTAATAAATTTGGATTTATTACCTTTGTTGGAAATTGATGCTAAACATAAATATAAAATTTGTGTTGAAATTAAATGGCTAAAGTATCATTTCCTTCTGTTAAAACAAATACATCACTTTTAGAATTAATTTATAATGATATATGTGATTTAAAATTATTATAAACTAGGGGTAAAAAAGGTATTTTATTATTTTTACGGATGATTGCACAAGCCATTGTTATATTCACTTATTAAACGTAAAGATGAGCCTTTGAAAGCTTTCAAGTCGTATAAAAGTGCAGTTGAAAATCAATTTAGTAAAAGTATAGAAATCAATACTTATTGATAGAGGTGGCGAATATGAATAATTGTTTAAAGAAGTTTGTTTAGAGTTCGAATTATAACTCCTTATGGACATTACTCAAAAGGTCTTTTCAAAGAAAGAACTGTACTCTTACATAGATGATGGACACTATGTTGATAAATTATAGCCTACCTCAAAACTTGTTCTGGAAAGCAATTATTACAACAAACCACATTTTCAATAAGGTGCTACAGAAAGATAAATCCAAAACTCCTACGATCTATGTGTCTATGTTAAAGGCCTCCAAACTCCTTTATTATTAGCATGTCTGTATGTCGATAATATGTTGAGAATGGAAAGCAATCATGACATTATTATGACAACAAAAAATGCTAACAAAATATTTTTGGTAGGAAAGATATGGCTTTAATTGGCATAATATTAGGGATTAAAATCTCTAAGATGTTTAATGGACTTGTCGTATCACAGTCTCGTTACGTAAAAACTGTACTCAGAAAATGTAATTCTTATGAGTTCATCTGCTAAGATTTGTTGGATTTAAATGTACAATTGACAAAGAATCAAAGTGAACTTGGTGGTCAAGTTGAATATTAAGTCAAGGATAATTAGTAGTTTAATCTATATAATGAACTATTCTCGTTCTGATATTGCACACTTAATTAATAAACTGAGTAGATTACAAGTAATTCTAACAAAGACCACTGGAAGGGATTGATTAGGGTACTTAGATCTCTATAATGTATCTTAAATTGTGGATTACACTATACAAGATATCCATCGGTATTAGAAGGATACATTGATGCTAATTGGATATACTATACTAAAGATCCTAAGTTCACAAGTGGTTCCTATTCCAAAAAAATAAAATAAAAATAAAAATTTGCAAGTGGTTATGTGAGGTGGTGCAGTGTCTTCGAAATCCTCAAAGCATACTTGTATAGCTCGTTCCACAATGAATCCTATTTCATAGCTTTAGATAAAGTTAGAGAAGAAGCTTAGTGATTATAATTTTTTGAAGGACATTCTTTGCTGGACAAAATATGTGCCTGCAGTTATGATCCGTTGTGATAGTATGTGGCTATAGGAAAGGAAAAAAGCAATATGTACAACCATAAGTCTAGAGATATAGGTAGAAGATATAATACCATAAGATAATTAATCTCTAGTGAAATAATATCCATTTGTTATGTAAAGTAAAGGATAGTTTAGGCGATTCATTAACAAAAGGTATTTCTAGAGATCACATATACTATTCTCCGAGGGAAATATGATTAAAATCACAATTTAAATCTTTATAACGTTAACCCAATGTTGTTGACCGGAGATCCCAAAATCCTAATTTAATAGGATGACTATGTTAAAAAGATTGTAAAGCGCAGTTAGACTTCTCTCCTTCTGTTCCTTTATATGATGTAGAGTGCTACTAGCTAAGGAGTATAAGGTTAGGCTTTTAACAATTCTTATTCTAGTTAAATATAGCATACGAGATCACCTATATAAGTGTGAAAACTGGTCATTTTAAATAAAAAATACTTATGAATTTAAGATGGTATCGAGAACTAAAATGAACACAACTGTGAGAAATATATTATAGAAGGTATTGCAGAAAAATTTATTATATTCACCTGATAAAATAACGCGATTTGATTGTCCATTCATAATTTGTTTGTCATTTATTTTTTTTTCATTTTGCACCATATGATTTAATAGCCAAATAACGGGGATTTTAAAAGATAGGATTTTTCGCCTGCCAAAAACATGATAATTTGACTTTGCATCATTTGATTAGCTGAAAAATATATATTAATATCAATTAATTAACTATTTACTTTAAAAATTAAATTTAATTAAATTCTTAAAATATATATAAAAAATAATATTTAATATATTTCTATGTAGCGCCATTTGCTTGGAGATAAATTTAATTTGTCTACTGACTATTTATATTTAAATGGTGACATATAAGATATGTCTTATAATATATATTAGCGTATGAAGATGTACGCACATAATTTTGATCAGAAAAAAATTATTTGATTGATAATAAATTAAATATAAATAAATATAAATTTTATTTAATGTTTATTAAAATTAATAATTTAATAAATTTTAATTAATAAAAAAATTACTTATGAACAAAAACAAATATTAAAGATATTAAATATACTTTTTTAAATTATAAAAAATTAACATATAATTATACAAAATTCGAAGGGTCACATCAGCAGCAGCCAGCAGTCATTTTCCATTTTCCAGAATAGTGAAAAGTAAAAGTGACCTCAGCAGGAGCTTAATTCAAACTCCTTCCT
>NC_026147.1:18907681-18949902 GCF_000512975.1 Sesamum indicum
ATGATCATGCCTGTATATTAGCTGTCATTGTATTTTCACAATTCTTCTTTTTTCCCATTTTTCTTTCTCTCCATTTTCTCCCACTTCACTGATAGATTTCACAAATCATCACCACCTACTTGTATATATAGACTTTCAAAAAACACTCCCTCTCCCCCTGTTTTTCTGCAACTCACCGTCTTCCTACACCTTCTTATATCAATCTTGGTCACCATTTCCGCAACCCTGAGGCTGGTTTTTGTAGCCTCTGTTTATGGTGTTCCTTTCGTGTCTATGTGCGTTTCTGCGTGTGAAAACATATAGATTCATTTTTGTATGCGGTTGCACGAGTCAAGGTCGAGTGTTTCTTTGCTGACACTTTGTTTGACATATGTTAACAGAAATCAGTTGACCCTTTAGACCATTAAGAGGAATAGTTACAGAGTGAAAGAGGCATTTTGATGCCCGTTTTATGGGAATCTTGAAGTGGGATTCTGTATTCTTCGGCGAAAAGTTTTTGGATTTTTACAGCCATTTTTAGATTCTTGAAGTGGGTTTTGAAGTTTGAACATCGAAGTTGAGATTTTTGCTGACTGATTCTGATGCTGATTTTGCATTGAGGGTGAGCCCTTTAGTTTTAAGTTCACCGATCAGTACTTCTTCTTGATAATCTTCATTTCTTCCCTGTAATTCTGGTTTATGTCAAACGCTTAATCAGGTTCTTGCTCATCAAAACTTCTTTTTGTGCATTTATTTACCAATTGATTTTCCTGAACTTGGCGTGTTTAAAGATTTTGTTAGTTTACGCCCTTGTGTTTATTTGTTTCTGGTAGTATCTTCATATGCTTGGTTTGCATAGTTAAAGCATGACATGATTAGAGTCTAATTGATATTTACTTTTATAATCTTTGACAGCTTCATTCTGTAAAAATTTGTGATCAATCCATTGGGGCACTAGTATTTCATATATGCTTGCATTGCATGAGAGTTTTTATCTAACTTGGTGAATGCTTAGATTACGAAATCGTGTATATTATATTTTGAAGACTATTGGAAGATTACATACGCAAACGAGTATATTCATGCTTCATGATAGTTGATACTCTGCAATTTGGCCCACAGGAACTAATATTTCTGAATTATGTTGTTTTCAATCGCATTCATAGTATATCATGGAGAATCATTATACCAAGAAAAAGTCATTGATAATGTTAATTTATCATGATGCTATCTTTGTATCTTATCATTATTTTGCTAGAGGAAATAAAATAATCAGAATATTGTTTTCTGATGGATAAAGTAGAGCAGGAGCTTCTTGGTTATGTGCAGAGCTCCGAATTATTTTGGTTGTTGGATGGTTGATATCTACTGTATTTGTTTACTTAAAGATGTATGCTGTTTTCCAGCCAAGAGAATCTAATTTTTGGTATAGATTCGACTGTTCTTGGTGGGGGGATTGAGTTTGTTAGGTCATAAATGGATGCCCTTGAAAACAAAATGTGAATGATGAAATAATAACGACATAATTTGCTGCAATATAATATTCGTCATTTTGTTCAAGACGTAAATGACGGCTGGTATAATTAATTTTGTTATGTTATCTTGTTTGTTTGTCAGCCTATATTGTTAAAAAATTAGCATGTTCTGATAGCGTCACGCCGTTGAGAGTTGTTAGTTGAACTAAAGGATGTTTTAGGCCTAATTGAGGTTTCCTTGACCAGAATTCCGCGTTTCTGGAATAAAATATCACACTAGTTGTAGAAATGTTATTCTATTTGCAACCTTATATTTATATGAATCCTTATCTCTCATTACCGTATACTGAATGAAATCTGTCTGGTTTAGTACTCCGACTCCACCTTAGATGTTCCCAAGACAATATGATTGTTAATGCTCTACCAATTAATAGAACTACAGGGCCTGTTTCATGGTTGCAATTTATCTCTTATCATCCAATGAAAGCCTCTGTTCCTTAATATTATTCAGAGAATGATAGATCCCCTATTAGCTATTGTTATATATCTAGAGAATAAAGTGATAAACGGGTCAAAGAATGAATTGCTTTGTTGTACTGGTTAAAGAATACATCGAGTATAATTTATACTTTGCATGCGAATCTTCTTTTTAAGTACTATTTGTAAAAGGCTATCAAGCAGCTTATCTCACTCTCTGTGCTGCGTCCCGCCAATGTAATTTTAACTCTTAGGACAGAGCGCAGGTCGAGACATTTAATCTTAGGGGGATGAGAGAACAACGTAGGATGTGATAAGCTTATTATGAAAAAGTTGATATATTACTCTATTCTATCGTACGTGTAGGTTGCTGTATACTTGTATTTTTATTTCATTTTCCTCCTACAAATAGTTAGTCAGATCTTTGCCAATTGTTATCTAGGGAGGTGAACTTGTAGGGAAGGAGATGATGCAACATAAAAGAAGCCCTGTCTCTCTTGAACAAAGTAACTTCATGGACTTGATGCCAAAACGAGTAAAACGGACTGGTGTCCCGCTCTCTTCCAAGGTCAGTTCGTTTATGATTCATCCAGATTCTTGGGTATGGATGTTAGAACCTTATCTCATATGCATTTAATACATGATTTGTGTTATGGATTGCACAGGAAAAGAAAGAGAAGGTAAGCGAACGGATTTCTGCTCTTCAACAGCTTGTCTCACCTTATGGGAAGGTACATGTGAAAACACGTTTTTGGTTCATGCATGTAATCCACAGAAAATCTAGAGTACTCGGCCGTTTTATGATAATACTCTCTTTAATGCATATAACATGGTTCCCGTCAACCCATGTAGTGTCTTTGTCATGAGTGACAGTAGGGAAAAGATCAAGTAGTTCTGTGTGTATAGTTATTCATCCATCAGTGAACTTACTATCTTTGTGTTTGGATTTGTGTTTTAAGTGTTTTGTTTTGTGTTTTAAAAATAAAGAGAAGAATAGAGATAAGTGTATGTTGAAAATAAATGATATGTTTGGATTTGTGTTTTGGGGTGATTTAAAATATTTTAAAATAAGTGGTGTAGGTTTGATGTAGGGATTTGAGAGAAAAAAATCACTGTGCATTGTCAAATCATATATATTTATGTGTATAAATATGTATATATATATAAATATTTTATGTTTAATATTGTATTTTTAGGAGACAAAACTTACTGTTTATTGTCAAATCATGTCTGTTTTATATTATGTATATGTATATATTATATATAAAGTTAAAAAACAGAAAAACACGCAGATAATGTGTAAAAACACAAAAACAAACATTGAGTGTGTTTTATCTTCGTCTCGGAAAATGAAAAGACATGAATCCAAACACAGCCTATGTTTCTTGAAAATCATTCTTGTTGCTAATGTTTTTATGTTCACGACAGACGGATACAGCTTCAGTCCTTCTGGAGGTAATGGAATATATAAGCTTCCTTCACGAACAGGTTAAGGTACGAGTCTTTATAGCTTCATTATTATTTAGCTAATAGATCAGTGATATATTTCTAATCTTGGACCCACATCAGACTAAGATGTTCATTTTTATTTCTAGCAATGTCTTGTGAAATGAATAACAGGTCCTGGACTTCCATTTTATGAACAATTAGTATCTCAGTTTTTTGAGAATAAAAGTATAAACTAGTGCGAACAAGTTATAATTCTCTCGGTAGTACCCGTTTCAAAATTCCTCCTATTACTATCTGCAAATTGAAGTTTACATCTCATGAATATATCAAGAGCATTCTGATCTCGTTGCTCTTACTTTCTTTGGCCATTTCAGGTACTGAGTGCTCCATACCTATGTAGCACACCAACCCAATCACAGGTACTGACTTTGATCAACTAGATGTTTGAAATGTGGATTCAATTTAATTGATGTCTCTTCTAGTCTCATTTGGTAAAAACATTGTGCGATACTCCATCCAACTTTGTTTAAGAATCGGTAGAGTGAATACCTTTTAAATTTTGGAAGAATAATTCAAGTGCATCAATTGGATATCCCTTTTCGGTGAGTTGTTCACAAATTATTTTCGAGATGTACTTGGCGGCCTCTAGGCAATTTTTGCATCCAATGGGCTTTTGAGCCTGGGGCGTGACATATTGTACGCCAAATTCCTCAGAACCCCGTCAACCATACAAGTGGATACCAGATTGCATCTGATCAATTATGGAAAAGCATGTTTTTACATTTTTATGTTTCAATAGATGATTTTCTTGAAACATTTGCTTTGAGGGTTTGACCAAAATGTTTTGAACGCTGTGTTTCTACTCAAGGACGACGAAACATATAGCCTCAGAGCCAAAGGCCTGTGCCTCGTGCCTATCTCATTCACCGTTGGAGTTGCAAGCAGTAATGGTGCGGATATATGGGCACCGATCAAGACGAGTCTCCCCAATTCCAGACAATTGGTTGTGGACGAAGCTTCTGTGATAACTCAGGGTTGATTTGAGGGTCTCCAAGCAATTATGGGTCGTCCCGGATGAGCCAGTTGAAGAACTGCAATGCGGAAGCATGGGATGATCTTGCAGCAATGTACTCCATGATTAGTTTCTTGGCTATAAAGCCGAAATTTCGGGTACTTAGAAGGTAGTGATATGAGATAACAGCGTAATTCAGATGCAGAAAAAATGTGAAGTGATGAGGGTGGAGATGCATCACAATCTTCTCTCCAACTAAACTTTTGAACATAAAACCAATGGATATTTGTAGCATCTCCAATTGAAGTTTAAATTACACAAAAATTCGGAAAAATAAAAATATTATCAAATGTCACTAGTATTTGTTATTTTAGTTAATAAGTACAGTTGTTTGTTATATTATCTGATTTCCATTATTTTGATAGATGTAATATATTTTAGACTTCCTAATTTTGATATCATTGTGTTGAAAATATCTCAATACAATCTGTAAATTGTGAAATTGAGAATGGTTTCTTACCTGCCATTATATACGCAATCCTTACTTGCAATGTAATAATAGTAAATTGGATTTTCATTGGCATTGCATTTAATAACATCAATTGTGCCAATGAGGCATAGCTTAATTGCCGAAGTTAATATTATGGGTTTGAATCCCGTCAGGTGTGTGAGACGTTGTCTGCCGTACCGTTGGAGTTGGTTTATTGCATGGTAGGAGTTGTTATCTACTCTAATAGTATGTGGTATTGAGCAAGATTTGATTATTATAATAATTTTTATTAGATATTAATATTGATATAAATAATTGTACTTGTAATTGATTTATTTTAATTAATAATAATTTATCGCTCCTACCTAAAAAAAAATAACATTAATTGTTTTGTTAAGCAAATGTTCTTTTTTTTTTTGTTTTTCTTTTTTACACCCAAAGATCAGAAACATTCTCAATTCGAAAAAACCAATATGCAAAGCTAAAAGAGAGGCAACATTTTCACGTCATAAACTTTTTTTAATATTTTCTCTACTTATGTTTTTACTTCAAATAATATTTCAATAATGTACATGTTAAATATGTTTGAATTGTTAATTTTTAGAATAATAAAAATAAAAAATAAAAGAAACACACAAAATTTCCGTGATTCAGTCATTTGACCTACGTCCACGGACAAATCGCCCTCAAAGGGCATCAACTATTTCATTTCATGATTATTGAATCAATACTTAAATATTACATATTGGTCAATGGTTGATCACAAACTAACACTTTTAATCAAATTAAAATTCACCGATGTTGAAATGTAGCTACGACCGGAATGATCGGGAGCAGCACACTCAACCACCTATATTTTCCAGGTATGAATAACAGCCCCATCGGCACGACGACGGCAGCCGCCGTGGCCGTGAAGCTAATCTTCGCCATCAAATCCGCCAAGCCGGGCTTCTTTCCCCTCACCGCAATGGCCATCCAGCTGCAGAGAAAGCCCACGGCGAAGCCCGCGGCCGCAAGGTTGATGGCGGTCTGATGAGAAGAAGATCCCGACAAAGCATAACCGCACATAGCGATCGCTGCCTGTGCGCTGATCTGTAAACTTGCATGGGTAATGGATTGGTAGTAGTCCCCAGCAGAAGACGTGGATCGATGATCATGATCAGGGCGACCTTCGGCTGCAGGAGGGATGTCGATTATACATTCTTCGTTGTAGTTAATGTATCTTCTTGCCCGCATCATTCAGACATGTTGATAGGTGTAACTGCAATAATAAATGTCGTTTCATTAGCATAAACACTGGTACCTCGACAAATAACCCAAATTTAGGTTGTGATGACATGTTTGTGCAGCTGGTTGGAAAAATATTGATTTCAGACAAGTTGAGTAGTACTGTAGTAGGAATGTTGGTGGAAAATTGCTCTTTTTTCCTTGTTCGTTTTCGCGTCGAAGCAAATAGGTATTTCATTCTAAAATTATCTTCCACTAACATTCTGTCAGAGGAAGAAGACGACTAGAAGGAAGAAGAAGAGGAAGAGGAGTAGGTCTAGGTGATTATGGGATATTTGGATTTCGTCTAGGTCTATATATAGTGCAAATATAATACTAATATGTAATATAAAAGTATGATAAAAATATAAATAAAGCTATCTTGGCTACATAATGTATGTGTTAATTATCATGCATACGCGTTTTCGTACTTTGGTCAAGTTTAGATAAAGTTGATGTGTGATGAGGAAAAAATATAATTAGGTGGTTTCTTTCTCTATAAATACATAAATTTGATTAATAAAGTCGTTAAATTCACAATCACAATGTTAAACCCATATATTAAGTGAGAAAAATAATCGTTACAATAAGTTAGTAATATTAATATGATAAAATTAAACTCGTGACTTCAAATTTATTCATGAAACCTTAACCACGACTAGTCTGAAACATTGATATATAAGGTGGGCCACATGAATCATTAACTGGTTGAAAATTTGTTCTTGCTCACATTTTCTTTTGCACTATTCTTTTATGAAAAGTAAAGCAAAGCAGAAAATGGAGAAAGAAAGAAAGAAAAGAAAAAGGGAGGAAAGGACAGTGGAAAGTAACACTTGGATCTTTCCAAGAAATTACTATGGATATTTCATTTCTTTTTGTATTTTTTTTCATGGGAAAGAAGGAGCAAATATAATAATATCTATTGAATTTAAGTAGTTTGAATCCAATAATGAGATTCATATATATTGAATAAAAAAAAAATTAAAGAAGTACTAAAGGGGAGGAAGTGGAGTCTGAGAGAAGCTTGCATGAAATAATTGGGATGATTGGGAGAAACTATCATATCGTAACTGTTCTTTTACTTTATTCATTAGATTGCCAGTCAAAAAGACAAGTAGAGTTTGAATGGTAGGCGGTAAATGTTATATTTGTTAGTTTATGGGTAATTATTATATGATGAATGTTTAGGGGGATAAAGTGTATTTTACTCTAAAATATATTACCTTAATCAAAACAAATAATTATGTAATATTCTTGAAATATTATAAGGTAAATAGGTTTGTACAACCACGATTTCGATAATAGTAACATTTAGTTATTTCAAACACTGATCCCGTGAGAGAGATTTGATGCACATAGCATCAATTATTTATTCGATAGCAAATGAAACAAAATGTATAGGAAATGTTTTCTTCAGTCCCCTACAGCTCTTTTGTACTTACTACACAAAGCTTCCATGTACTGTTCATCAGCTCCTTATCTGCAATCGAAACTATCAACTAAACGTATTAATTAAAAAAAAATGTTCATTAAAATAGACACACACATATGTGTGTGTAGAAATATATATAAATATATATATTTAAATAATCTTTTAAAAGTATTAATATGCAAAAAATTTCATATATAATAAAGAAAAGACAATACAACCCCGATGAGGAGGCAACGACTAATGTCCCACTTTTTCTTAGAGGAGTTATGTATCTAGATAATATTTTTATATATAGGGGTATAAATGCAATTAACCCTATTTATGCCTAATAGTAGCAATTACATGCCAAATAATGATAGAAAACTTTACCAAGGTTAATTATATTGATATCCTCTGAAATTAGATTTAATTATACAAATATCTTCTGTTCTATAAAAATTTTGAGTTAAGTTACATTAACACCCCTTTGAGGGGTGCATTTTAAATTTTACAAATGGTCGGGGGCATTTGTATAATTAAACCTAACTTTAAAAGATGTCAGTGTAAATTGCCAATTTACTGTTTTCCGTTTGCAAAAGCGGTGGATTTACCGGTGAGACAGCAGGAGACGCAGACTTTGTAGTGTGAGGAGAGCCGCTGTTTCCACATGTGAAACAGCAGATTTTAGTATTTTGGACGGAGGATATGTTGGATGCTCTTTCTCTAGTTGGCTAGTGCATTTCTCCATGCATTGTTTATATGTCAATGCCGAAGCAAAAGTAATTACATTTCCCCCCGAAAATATTGATAATTGCAAAAACAACCCCAAACTGGATGCTTCAGTTCCTGTCCATTTCTTGTGATCAACTAAAAGTCCCCTTTTCAACTATTGTCGTTTACGGGTTTAAGAGGGTATTGATCTCTCAATATTGGGGTTTGAGGTTCTTGATTTTGCATGAAGGAGTTGGGACTTGGCTTGGAAAATTTTTGTCCGGACCTAATTCTATTAGTTATAATTATATGATAAATGAAATACACTTATTATATAATTGTTTTACATATCAACGATCACACTTATTCTATGATTGGATTGGTTCAATCAAAGCAAGTCCAGGCAAAAATTTTTCCTGACACCAAGAGTGGGTGTGGTTTTATGAGAATATCGAAAACCTCAATCCTAAGAGTTTGAGTGATGAGTGTATTTGAGCAAATTTACGACCTCAAGTATCCATGTCCAAGAACCCGAATACCAGTAGTAATTCTTACATTCATAAGAGAATAAGAGATAATCAAAGATTGTAAAAGCCCTTGCCCAATCCAATCCATTTGGAATTTATATATTTTCAAGACGATAAACTCGTAATAAGCCCATAGAAAATTTGGGCCTTACGCATCTGGATGGATTCATCCAAAATGAAATTGGAACAAAATATGTTCAGTACAGTCCTTTAGTGAATGTATCCATATCCAAATCTATGGTATTCAAGTCCAATACAAATGACCTCAAGTTACAGAGAGAGGGGCGATGGAGGCGGCAGGGGGTGCATGCCATATCATTAGGCGGCAGGCGACAAGTGGTGAAGGGGTTAAATGTTGTTTTAGTTAATTAGAGTTGGGACCCATGGGCAACAAATTTTTTCAATCACTCAAGTGCATGCCATATCATTAGTTTCATTGTCTAAGTAGAAATTTCGGTAGACACATGGCAAATTTTAGTGAAAAATATAAAAAAAAATTAGTAAAAATGAATTGAGGACCAATTTTTTTTTATTTGCCTTGCTTGATTTTAAGAAAGATAGGGAAATAATTTGGTAATTTTGCACATACATCATAGAGGTGACTTGCATTTTTTCACATATATATAATATTTGGAAAATGAGATTTTTGATATAACAAGAAATAAAAATTCAAAGCACAGTAATAACAAACATGAAGTTCTTATAGTAAAAACTATTTTTTACACATGCAATGCATGTAATTTTCACCAATACGTAGAAATCTCTACAGTGTAGACGAAATAACAGTTGATGACTTAAACATTTGAATGCACATAATCTGTAATAATCCAGAGATTCACCAACCAATATTACACAATCCCAAAAACAAAATCCACCAAATCTGCAATAGGGCTACATAAACCTGTCTATAAAAAACCTCAACACCTTCAATGGACACTGATCTGTGCTTCATCAACCCAATTACAATATTCTCCAAAAATGAAGACTTTGACACAAAATTTGGTCCTCACAATTGCACTACTCCTCACCATGGCCATGCTCATCACATCAGAAGCAAATGGGCGATTACGGGCTGACGAAACAGCTGTGATCAAGAATGATATTTCAGGTGAAAACATTACCATCCACTGCTATTCGTCGGAAGATGATCTTGGAATTCATACGCTTCCGTATGCCGCAAATTTCACTTGGTATTTCAACGTGAATGTTGGAGGAAGTACCAAATTTTACTGCGATCTGGCCACCGGCCATGGTTCCGGGAACTATGGAGTTTTTGACAGGAGATTGGAGACTCAATGCCACGACTATTGTCTCTGGTTGATACAGGCATATGGTCCATGCCTCGTACAAACAGCGTACGCGGGCCAACTTTATTGCCAACCCTGGAAGAAACCCCCTCACCATATCAAGGCTTTTGCCTCTTAGACCACTGTTAAATATAATAAGGGTAACATGACATATATATACATATATATATATTATGTATTTTGATGAGTTCTTAATTTGTGTTTTCCAATTATTTTCTATGGGCTACATTTATAATAAGATATGATGAATGATTATTGAATAAGAGTTTGGAGATAAAAGGTTGATGCTGCTGCTAAGTTTTGAGGACCAAGCATAACCGCACACAGCGATCGCTGCCTGTGCGCTGATCTGTAAACTTGCATGGGTAATGGACTGGTAGTAGTCCCCAGCGGAAGACGTGGATCGATGATCATGATCGACCTTCGGCTGCAGGAGGGATGTCGATTATACATTCTTCGTTGTAGTTAATGTATCTTCTCTTGCCCGCATCATTCAGACATGTTGATAGGTGTAACTGTAATAATAAATGTCGTTTCATTAGCATAAACATCGGTACCTCGACAAATAACTCAAATTTAGGTTGTGATGACATGTTTGTGCAGCTGGTTGGAATAATCTTGATTTCAGACAAGACGAGTAGTAATGTAGGCCTTTCATAGATGTTGATGGTTGTCATTTAAAGGGGTCCCACAGTGGTGTTCTACTCACGGCAGTAGGTGTCGACCCAAATAATAACCAATTTCTACTTGCATATGCAGTAGTTCTGAGTGAAAACAAAGAAAATTGGGAATGATTTCTAACATTATTAAAGGAAGATTTAAAGGAAGATTTGAAAATTATAAGGGATGATGCCTACACCTTCATGGGCCTCTTACCAGCATTTGAAAAGATTCTTCCTGGAGTAGAAAATAGATTTTGCGTGAGACATTTTCATGGTAACATGAAGACTGCTGGCTTCAAGGGGTTGGGGTATGAGAAGGCTTTATGGAAGGCAGCAAAGACTACTACAGTCAGTCAATTTTAAAGAGCAATACAAAACATAGGTGATTTGGATGTAAGATGCCTTAAGTGGTTGCAAGACAAGCCAGCCTCACAATGGTCAAAGAGTCATTTCAGTACGTACCCAAAATGTGATTTTCTGCTTAACAACTTGTGTGAATCCTTCAACAGTGTATTCTCGAGGCAAGAGAGAAGCCTATATTGACAATGTTTGAGTGGATAAGGGAGTATGTAATGACTAGAATGCAACAATTTAGGGATAAGGCTGAGAAGTTATGGGAAGGCAGGAAATTATGCCCAAAGATAAAAAAGATTGTGGATAATAATCTAAAAAAAATCATTGATTGCATCCCAGTGAAGTCTTACGACATACATTATGAGGTACAATGTTTTGATGGTGCAAGATACACAATTGACTTGAAGGAAAAAACTTGTTCTTGTAGATCATGGGATTTGACAGGTATCCTATGCAACCATGCAATGAGTGCAATATCTGCACAAATTTTGGATCCTGATGACTTTGTGCACGAGCGTTATCATGTTGACACTTTCTGTAAGGTATATAGATCAGCAATCATGCCTCTTGATGGACTAGAAATGTGGGAAAAAGCTAGTTGCATTCCACCTGTGCCTCCGAATTTTGGGAGGAAAAAGGAGAGGCCTGCAATAGCAAGGAAATTGGAACCTGACGAGGTTCAGAAGGGCAAGAAACCTGCAATAATAATCGACAAATTGCCAAGGCAAAGAGGAAAAAGAATACGCAAATTCTGTAATCGTGTAGGACACACCACAAAAGATTGCAAGTGGAAGAAATTTGCTGAAGAATTCTCAGTCGATGGTGGGTTTGAGCAGGCTGCAACAACTGAACATGTAACAACACCTGTACAACAAGATGAGGTGATTGTGAATGAAGATTGCCCCCCCAGTAAGCCAACTTGAAGTAGCTAGTCAACCTGAAATTGATGGTTCTGTAAGTATTCATTATTTTTATTTGTTTACTATTAATATAAAGTTATGATATTTTATTTTTTCTATTCTAGTGTTGTTGTTAAGTTTTTATAATTAAGTGGTTTCTATTAATGTTGTTATTCATGCTATTCTAATGTTGGTGTTGGTGTTGGTGTTAGTGTCGTTGTTGTTGTTTCTATTCTAGACTTGATGTTAATGTTGTTGTTTCATATTACAGGGATAAGATCAAATTAATGTCCCTGTATTAGTACCAGCACCACGTTTCATGCATGCAAAGGTCAACATTAGGGCACCACCACCTATGGTAGGACACCCTCCTGGTTTTGTTCAATTCCACATTAAATTTTATCTCGCTATCATAATTCTGTTTCATATCTAATCAGTCTTAACCTAAATATGACAGGTCCTATTGGAGATATCATTTTACAGGATGGTAAAAATATGTCACTTTATCAAATTTGCGCAGTGTAATGACATCTCAGAAGGCATAACCTAAGGATAAAAGAAAGAGAAAGATGTACACAAAAAAGTAGAGAATTTTTGTATAAGTTGAAGTCTTTTGGCAGGTTATTAGTGAAAAATTGTGCATTGCAATGCATCTCTTTTGTCAAGTGGGTTTTGTCAAATTTTGTCAAATCAGGTTTCAATGAGCTCAAATCATGTATATAAACCAATATATTTTGCTTCATGTTTATGGATTTTATCTTTTCTTTTAGAATGTAATATATTACTTATTTTGCGCCGCACATGACTTTATGGGGTCAAAAAAGCTTATTTTTAGGTTTAATGCTACCAAAACACAAAGGAATGTTGGAAGACCAATTTTTCCTCCTTTTTCTCAGCCTCACATGACTTTTCCCACAAAAATTATGGGGTTGACGGCCGTTAAGGCCCGTGTGCACGGCAAATGGGCTCAGCTGTTAAGTTGGTACCAAAAATATTTATATTTTGATTTAATTATACCAAAATCCGAACTTGTAAAATTTGTGGTACTACATACAAATCTCTGCAGTGTAGACGAAATAACAGTTGATGAGTTAAACATTTGAATGCACATAATCTGTAATAATCCAGAGATTCACCAACCAATATTACACAATCCCAGAAACAAAATCCACCAAATCTGCAATAGGGTTGCATAAACCTGTCTATAAAAAACCTCAACACCTTCAATGGACACTGATCTGTGCTTCATCAACCCAATTACAATATTCTCCAAAAATGAAGACTTTGACACAAAATTCGGTCCTCGCAATTGCACTACTCCTCACCATGGCCATGCTCATAACATCAGAAGCGAATGGGCGATTACTGGTTGACAGAGAAACAGTTGTGGTCAAGAATGATATTTCAGGTGAAAACATTACCATCCACTGCTATTCCTCCGATGATGATCTTGGAGTTCATACGCTTCCTTATGCCGCAAATTTCACTTGGTATTTCCACGTGAGTGTTGGAGGAACTACAAAATTTTACTGCGATCTGACCACCGGCCATGGTTCCGGGAACTATGGAGTTTTCGACTGGAGATTGGAGACTCGATGCGACCAGTATTGTCTCTGGTTGATACAGGCATATGGTCCATGCCTCGTACAAACAGCGTACGCGGGCCACCTTTATTGCCAACCCTGGAAGAAACCCCCTCACAATATCAAGGCTTTTCCCTCTTAGACCACTGTTAAATATAAGGGTAACATCACACACACACACACACACATATATATTGCTAAAGTTCGTGTTCTTGAAAGAGTTTAAGCTTCATAACAGCATGAAGCTGCAGCAGGTTGCAGAAAAGAAGAACAGAGGAAGAAACAACAGGCGCAGGGAAAAGTTGTTTTCACTTATAAAGACGTGTTCTGGAAATTACGTTTTCTCCTTTCCGTTTTGTTTGACCCTTCCCTACTGTTAGTTGGAAAGTTAGTTGCTGTCCTTCCGCTTATAAAAAGGACTGTACACCCTCTGTTTTGTATATATGAATTTTATCAGTTTTAGTGAAAGTTTAGTTCTTTACTTTCTTGGCACTCTGTTTTACTTACACAAATGGGTCACTTTCAATGTTAGTTTTTCAGCATGGTATCAAGAGCAGAAAAGATCCCCTACTCTCTTTAATTCAAAAAGCAAAAGAAAAGACATAAGACTATGGCTGACAAAAAGCCAATGGAAGGAAAGAAGCAGGATGATACAAAACCACAACCTGTGCCTGATATTATGAAGCTGCAGGCAAATGACAATCTAGGCGTCAGCCTAGTATCAGCTCCATTTGATGGAAGCAACTATCTTACCTGGGCGAGATCCATCAGATTTGCGCTTGGTGCCAGAGGCAAGGAAGGCTTCATAGACGGGACATGCCCCAAACCTGCACAAGAACCCACTGAGATGGAACAATGGAGAAAAGGAGATTGCATGGTGATATCCTGGATACTCAACTCCATTACAAGAGACATAGCAGAAGCATTTCTCTACACCTCATCTGCAAGAAACCTTTGGCTTGATCTTGAATCAAGATTCGGCCAAAGTAATGGACCGCTCCTATTTCAAATACAAAGAGAGATTTGTTCTACTTCCCAAGGTAATAAATCAATAGCTGCCTATGATATCAAGCTCAAGAAACTATGGGATGAACAATTGAGTCTAGACCCATTGCCGGTGTGCTCCTGTGGAGCAGGAAGAAAATTTGCAGAAAAGGCAGAATTTACTCAATTAATCCAATTCTTGATGGGTTTAAACGATGCCTATGATCATGTTCGTAATCAGATTTTACTAATGGATCCATTGCCATCAATGGGAAAGGCCTTTTCTATGATTTTGCAGGTTGAAAAGCAAAGAGAAGTGAATGCAAGAAGCATTGAGCTTGACAAAGAAGAAGCTATGACAGTTCAATCTGCAGATACAAGAAGACAGTTTGTACCCAAGAATCCTGTCAAGAAAAGAAACACCATTGACAAGAAACAGATGTATTGTGTTCACTGTAAGAAAACTGGGCATCTGAGGGAAAATTGCTTCGAGTTAAATGGCTATCCTGACTGGTACGAGGACTTGATGAGACAGAGGAAAGGAATGAACAAACCAGTCACCAACATATCCTTCAACGCCTGTGTTGAAGATAGAAGAAGAACCATCCAAGGCACTTCCCACAATGATAGTGACCTATCAGAACTTATTAAAACAGAGATCAGAAAAGCATTGCAAAACTCAGACATTTCACAGAATTACTCCAATAGCACATATGCAGACAACTCGGTTAACTTTGCAGGTACACTCTTCCATAAAGAATGTTTTGTTTCAAATGAAAATTGGATCATGGACAGTGGTGCTTCAGCACACATGTCCATGAATGCAAGCTTATTTCACAACTTGAGAAATCTTGATATTGTAAGTTCTGTCAAACTACCTGATGGAAATGTCTATAAGGTTAGACAGATAGGAGACATACGTATTTCTGATAAACTTACTCTCAGGAATGTGCTTTATACCCCTGATTTTAAGTATAATCTCCTATCCATCAATGCATTATGTGAAGTAGGCAACATTAGTGTTCTTTTTACAGATTCTCAGTGCTTTGTGCAGGACCTTGTGACTGAAAAGGTCATCGCTATAGGATATAAAAGAGGAAGGCTCTATCTGCTAAAACATTCCCAATGTTCTAAGGAACAAGAACTTCCAAAGCATGTGGCTCACTTTCAGAACCATGTTGAGGATCAGAATTTTGTCAAAATCAAGCATGCTAGCTTGTGGCATAATAGGCTAGGGCACCCTAGCAAAGATGTGATTTCACATTTACCCTTTAAAGTTGATATTGCAGATTCTGTAAAAGCTTGTGAAACATGCACACTTGCAAAACAAAATAGACTCCCCTTTCAACTCAATGAAAATCATTCTGAAAATGTTTTTGATATCATACATATTGATGTTTGGGGGCCTTACAATCAGTTTTCTATTACACATTGTATCTATATGTTAACCATTGTAGACGATTGCAGTAGAGCCACATGGATCTATATGATGATGCACAAATCACAAGTTCCACAAAAGTTGGAATGTTTCTTAAATATGATTGAAACTCAATTTAACAAAAGAGTTAAAAGGATTAGGAGTGACAATGGTACTGAATTTACTAATAAACAATGTCAAATCCTTTTTAAAGATAAAGGCATTATTCATGAAACCACTTGTGTTCATAGCCCCCAGCAAAATGGCATTGTAGAGAGAAAGCACCAACATTTGTTACAAGTTGCTAGATCCCTCATGTTCTTTGCTAAAATGCCTCAAAAGTTTTGGGTAGAATCATTATTAACAGCCACATACTTGATCAATAGAATGCCTACAGCTGTTTTAAAGTGGAGAAGTCCCTATGAGATTCTTTATAATAAAACTCCTGAGTACGGTCACCTCAAGACTTTTGGCTGTTTATGCTTTGCAACCAATGTCATACCCCACAAAAGAAAATTCGAACCAAGGGCTCTTAGATGTGTCTTCTTGGGATATGCACAAGGTAAGAAAGGATATAAAGTCATGGACTTAAGCACCAACTTGATACACATCTCTAGAGATGTGGTATTCCATGAAAATACCTTGCCTTTTAGTGATATTGAACCTATTGACAACTCTTGTCCCTTGCCCACCATTACTGAGGAAGATGATAGCCATGACTTCCAGGAGGAAAGACAGGTTCTAGAACCTCAAGAAGATGCTACAGGTCCTAGAAGATCAACTAGAATATCTCATAAACCTGTATGGATGAGAGATTATTCATGTTGTTGCTACTCTGATTGCTTTTCTGATAATTATACTAACACAGTTCAGGGCTGCCTTGTAGAGAAAACCTGTCCACTGCAGGAACCTAAATGTTTTTCAGAGGCTCAACAATACATGGAATGGAAGGAAGCCATGAAGCAAGAAATTGATGCTTTAGAAAAGAACAATACCTGGGAATTATCAGCCTTGCCAAAGGGAAAGAAACCAATAGGATGTAAGTGGGTATTCAAGACCAAACTTAAGGCTGATGGAAGTATAGAAAGGCATAAGGCAAGGTTAGTGGCAAAGGGGTTCAACCAAGTTGAAGGTGAAGACTACAGTGATTGTTTTGCTCCAGTTGCCAAAACAGTCACTGTGAGGACCTTACTTGGGGCTGCTACTGCAAAGGGATGGCATTTGCACCATTTGGATGTGAATAATGCCTTCCTTCATGGCAACCTAGAAGAAACCATATACATGACACCCCCAGAGGGATATGAAGTGGAGAAAGGAATGGTGTGCAAACTGAAGAAGTCCTTGTATGGCTTGAAACAAGCCTCAAGGCAGTGGAACAGTGAGTTTACAGAAAGAATAAAGGGATTGGGTTTCACTCAATCGAAATATGATTACTGCTTGTTTACAAAAGGGAACAACAATAATTTCATTGCTTTACTCATTTATGTTGATGATGTTCTTATTGCTGCAGCTTCAAAGTCACTGATAGAGGAAGTGAAGAGGTATTTAGATAACCTCTTTACTATAAAGGACCATGGGGAAGCACAGTACTTCCTTGGACTTGAGCTCTTCAGGTCACAAAGGGGACTGGTCGTATCACAAAATAAGTATACTCAAGACATTGTGAGAGATGTTGGCTTAAGTGAGGGAAAGTCTGCATTAACACCTTTGCCTCCAGGTTTGAAGTTTTCCTCACAACCTACAAAGCCTTTGAAAGATATCAGCAGGTACAGGAGACTCATAGGGAGATTGTTGTACCTTGGTTTCACAAGGCCGGACATTTGTTTTGCTACACAACAGCTGAGTCAGTTTGTGCAAGAGCCCTGTGAGGAACACTGGCTTGCTGCTGTCCATCTGATCAGATACTTGAAGGGGAATGCTACATCAGGTTTGTTTTTCCCAGCTAATAATGAAACTAATCTCACTGCTTTTTCTGATGCAGACTGGGCAACCTGCAGCAAAACTAGGAGGTCAACTACTGGCTATTGCATCTTTATGGGAGCATGCCCAATCTCATGGAAATCCAAAAAGCAGAGCACGGTTTCTAGGTCATCAGCTGAGGCAGAATACAGGAGCATGGCAGCCACTGTGTGCGAAGTAGTATGGGTGAACAATCTGCTTAAGGATTTACACATACAAGTTCAGACTCCCATACCTTTCTATTGTGACAACAAGGCCGCACTGCATATAACAGAAAATCCAGTCTTCCATGAACGCACAAAGCATGTAGAGATAGATTGCCATGTTGTGCGTGATAAGTACAAAGAAGGACTCATTTCACCTGCCTATTTGGCTTCAAAGGAACAGGTAGCGGATCTGTTCACTAAGGTTCTAACGGGAAAGTCCTTCTCACATTTATACTCCAAGCTTGGTTTGATCACTAAAGATACAATTCCAGCTTGCGAGGGGGCTGCTAAAGTTCGTGTTCTTGAAAGAGTTTAAGCTTCATAACAGCATGAAGCTGCAGCAGGTTGCAGAAAAGAAGAACAGAGGAAGAAACAACAGGCGCAGGGAAAAGTTGTTTTCACTTATAAAGACGTGTTCTGGAAATTACGTTTTCTCCTTTCCGTTTTGTTTGACCCTTCCCAACTGTTAGTTGGAAAGTTAGTTGCTGTCCTTCCGCTTATAAAAGGACTGTACACCCTCTGTTTTGTATATATGAATTTTATCAGTTTTAGTGAAAGTTTAGTTCTTTACTTTCTTGGCACTCTGTTTTACTTACACAAATGGGTCACTTTCAATGTTAGTTTTTCAGCATATATATATATAGTATTTGATGAGTTCTTAATTTGTGTTTTTCCAATTATTTTCTGTGGGCTACATTTATAATAAGATATGATGAATGATTATCGAATAAGAGTTTGGAGATAAAAGTTTGATGCTGCTGCTGAGTTTTGAGGACTAACTAACAAGGAAGTAACTAATTATGGAATTGATGTCAGAACAAGAGTTTGTAAAGATATAGCTGTAAAGAGTCATTAAGTATCCGTCTAGTATATAATTATTTTTATCTTGTTTAATTGATTTCATTTTAATTTAAAACTTTGCTGGAAAGGGTATTGTTAATTTCACTATTAATGTATTAAACAATTGTGATGAACAATCTATCATGGGGGTCATTTTTCTGCGGTTTTCATAGGCAGAACCTGATGTCGATTCTAGTATCAAGCAAGGTCCACTGGTTTGTTAGCTCATAGTCCATGGAGTCTTGGGGATAGAGCAGTAGACGCACCCCCCCTTGGTTTAACGCTCTTGCCTGCCAACTAGGCAGGCAGTCACTACCCGCTGCCTTATTCTGTCGTTCTTTGCTCACTCGATTTTCTCAAAAAAAGCATCACAATTTAATTCGAAATTACAAACATCACTACAAAAAAAGTAAATTATTCCATATATTAAAATCACAACAGCTTAAAATTTATTGGACAGCAATACTATGTACAACAGTTACACCAAAACATAAGTTTTCATCATGACTTATCAACATTCGACATAATTTTATCCATGATCAAAATATTTGTCATAGTTTTTAGCTATATATAATATTTTGGTCTCACTTATAAGAACAACAGCTAATAATTGTTGTGCAGTTATGATTAATCCCCATAATTTTATACTTTTAACCATGGTAATTAATTATAACAAAAATCATATTTCTTCTAATGAATTAAGTTCTCGAATTAATACTGTAAAATATCAAACTTAAGTTTGAAGAAACTCCCAGCAGAGATTTCACTTAACTGCCAAATTATAGTTTCACATTCCTGACCAGAAGAATCCGATGATTAAATAAAGATATTCTCCTTTTTATCTACTTAAATTCATACATTTCATTTGTCCTAACTGTGTTGCATTTTGGTTTTAAACATGATAAAATTTGTGTTTCAATAGAGAAAAATATTGTACAATTTTCTGAAGAAATTTGTTCTCAATATGCCATTTTTTTTATTACTATCTTTAATTGCCAATTCCAATCTCAAAATAACTAAAAATGCAACCCCTTATTTTAACAAATCTCGACTATTTTTGTTCTCAATGTGCAATATTTTAAAATTACAAGACAACTTACCAAAATAAATTCATATAGGACTAAAAGTACCATCTCTTATACTTTCGAGAATGATATTATAATTTTTTTCATTTATAATTATAAGTTACCTAATTCTTATCCAGAATAAGTATCATATAAAAAGTCAACAAGGATATGATAAGATAATTAATGTCCCGAATGTAATCAATAAACAATTTATTAAGCATAGAATTCTAAAATATTTGTGGAAAATAAATATAAATGTATCTTATAGAAGTTAATTAATTATAATTCCAATTAATTTAAAATGCCATCCATAATAAGTATCGTATAAAAAGTCAACAAGATTATTTTGATCATGTAAAAATACTTGGTGAAAAACTAATTAATATTTATAAATGTAGCTTATAGAGGTTAATTAATTATAATTCTAATGTCAAAAAAAGTCAATAACTATATTGAATAGTCATTATAAGTCAATAAGTATACTTTAGTGATGTAATAATATTTGGCCAAAAAATGATTAGTATTCAAGCTCTAATTAATAAACAATCAATTAGGCATAAAAATCATAAAAGATTTGTAGATAACAAATGTAAATAAAAAATTTACAAGATAATATTAATCATAGTTGCAATTTACTTTATTATTATCAAGAAAATTATGAAATATAAAGCACCTCTAATAATAAGTACTTTCATAATGGTCTACATATACATAGATGATGATGATAACAATACAACGCAGAATCAAAACATTTTGTAATACTAGCTATATAGATATATATGAGTGATGTATTAATTAATATTTGGTGAAAAAACAATTAATGCTCAAGATGTGATTAACAAAAATTTAATTAGCAAGAAGAATTAGAAAGGACTTGCAGAAAATAAATATAAATAAATATTGTACAAAGTTAATTAATTATAATTCTAATTTACTTGATTGCCATCAAGAATAAGCAGCATATACAAAGTCAACAAGGATATATTAGTCTATACAAAAATTTCAAAAAGCCATTAGCACTCTAATTATCATAGAAGAGAGAATATATAAATTGCTCAAGAGTTGTAGCTTCTATGCTTCATCAAGCCAATATTCTCCAATAATGAGACAAAATTTGCTTCTCACATTTGCATTACTACTCACCATGCATTGCTATTCACTGGTTGACAAAGAAACAGTTGTGGTCAAGAATGATATTTCAGGTGAAAACATTACAATCCACTGCTATTCCTCAGATGATGATCTTGGAGTTCATACACTAGCTTATGCAGCAAATTTCACTTGGTATTTCCATGTGAATATTGGAGGAAGTACAAAATTTTACTGTGATCTAACGACTGGGCATGGTTCTGGGAACTATGGAGTTTTTGATAAGAGATTGGAGAATCAGTGTGATGACTATTGTCTCTGGTTGATAAAGGCAACCGGGCCATGCCTGGTACAAAAGGTGATTCGTGGCGAACTATATTGCCAACCCTGGAAGAAACCCCCTTACCATATCAAGGGTTTTGCCTCTTAAAGCACTGCTAAATATAAGGGTGAATCAAGCAAGGACGAACATGATGTATAGAGTAAACAGACTAGTAATATGGCTAAGTACTGTCGGATAAATTTCCATACTCGAGAATGTGATGATGATTGATGTACTAAGGTTATGGAATAAAAAAGATTGATGCGCCTAACTTTCAGTACGAACAAGGAAGTAATTATGGACTTAATCTCAGACCGAGAGTTGAAAAAATATAAAATAAGACAATGCATATGCCAATGAAGCCAATTGAACCAAGAAAAAAGAAAAACAAGTATCAGGTTAAAAGCTTATTTGGGTTGAGACACCCCTGTTACAGTAAATATATATATATATATATATATATAGAAAGAGAGAGAGAGAAACAAACATATAGAACAATTTCCAGCAACTCTGGCATTAGTTAATTAAACTGATAAATATCACAGACTCTACAAAATAGTTAGTGGTCCACCTTCGTACGGATGTGTTACTTGGGAAAAGATTCTGAGTTGTAATACTGCTTTGAGATTAATAGGCATGCTCTTTAGATCAGTTCTTTACCTCCTCAGTCTGTCAAGTATATATTTCTTGTTTATTCTCGTACACAAAAAGGGTATTGTTGTTATGATTCTATTTCTCGTCCATCCTTTACATCAGTTTATGTTACCTTCTTTGAGTCCACCACGTATTACTCAAAGGGCAACTGTCCTCTTGTAGCTCTACCCTTACCCGTACTGTCCCCTTGCCCTCCCCGTCCCTTGGAGTAAGAAACAAAAATGCGGAAGGAGTAGTGCTGAAGCAGAATTTAGATCGTTTTTCAAGGAATCCTTGAGGTAATATGGATTCAAAAATTGTTGAAAAACTTAAAAGATCTCTAGTCCTTCACCTATGAAGGTGTATTGTGACAACAAAGCAACCATTTCAATTGCTCATAATCCAATGCTCCACGATAGAACAAAGCATATGAAACTAGTTAAACATTTCATCAAAGAAAAACTTGATAACCAACTGATTTACATGTTATACATCTCAACCACAAATCAAATCAGATTGTTGATATATTCACAAAGGGCTTTGCAGAAGTATTTCACTAGCAACTTGGCAATGGAAGACATCTTCCAACCAGCTTGAGGTGGAGTGTTGAAGAAGGAATGTCAACATATATTGTTGATCGTGAGGCTACATTTTTAGGATTTATTTGGCATGACCTCTCGAAATATTAGCAGGAGATTCGGATAGATTAGGAATATTTTCTACTTATTTTGGATAACACTAGATTTCATTAAATTAGGGATTCAAACCTAGAATAGATGTATACTTTTTGTATCTCCTTATATTTTCTACTTCTTTAGGACAACACTAGATTTCATTAAATTAGGGATTCGACCTAGAATAGATGTATGCTTTTCTTTTCCTTGATCTTTGTATCTCCTTATATAAGAAGGATTGGTATAGCGTTATTTTAAAATATTGAACCAAAAAACCAAATCAATATGGTCTTCTTCCAACCCAGCTCTCTATTTTCATAATCATTTAATTTCATACTAAATATTATATACTTCTAGTACCTTTTCTTAATCTAAATTAATTATTTATTCTTTTAGCATATCCAAGTAGTATCAATACTATCTATATTATATTTTCCAATGATGTCATCTTGTCCTTGTACTTTGTACTTGTATCTATGCAACAAAGAGGTCAATGGATCCTCTAAGCAAGGCACAATATAGTACTTACTCGAACAAAACTATATTAATATTTGCATTGATATAAGTAAAATATGATGGACACCCATGTAACCAAATCAAGAAAAAAGATTTATATAGATCACCCAATAAAAACAATGCAAAAATAAGAAAAATCATAATGAATATATAAATGCCAAAAACTAACTAGCAAACTCGTGAAAAAGTTCAAAAGCATGTCATATTAGCTCGTGGTTCTATACCCAAAGTTTCAACTGAGAAAAATGTAAAGGCGGTTATGATTGATCCAAAATAAAATTGGATAGTGATATATAACATAATTACCAAAAAGAACGAGTGTTTCCATAAAGAAAGTTCGTAGATTCCTAATTCTAGAACTAGAGTATGATTAATAATTAGGTTTAGGAAAATGGATGAAATGAGATTGTGTTAGTGAGAAACAAGTATTGTGGTTGTAAGGTGATAAATTGTCCTGAGCTTAATTGTCGTATTGAAGTGAAATTATATGGTGCATATTGAATAAGATGCATAAGTTTAAATACTATAGAGGAGAGTAAGTCTCAAGAGAGATCAATCATTATGGCATTATCTTAAACAGAATAACAAAAGCGTTTGGAGTGTCTCAAGTAGAAACTGATGGATAAGCAATTATGGCGCAAAACAGTCAAATAAGTCTCAAATCTAAAGTAAAACCCATTAACAACACATTGGCCAATTTAGAGAGGAAAAAAACAAATATATCAGATGAAATATGGTATAATAGCTTTTAGTTAAAAAAAAAAATGATAGTATGATAAAGATTAAACATGTTACACATAAATCACTGGAACGCACCACTCGTTCTCTAGAAAAGAGATAGGGCGCAAATACGCAGTGAATGGGCATTGTGTAAATTGATATTGACAATAGATAGTTGACAAACCCAGTTATTATGAACACAAGCAAAGCAACAAGTAACTCAAAGACATGCATACAGAAGATCACTGTTGTATCACCAGATTTATTTACTTTCTCGGATGCTAACAGGAGAAATAGCAACATTTTCAATCTCACTAGCGGAGGTCCTTGAGTTGATGTATGAGCGAGCTGCGTCTAACCTTATCTTGTACACTTTCTTATTCTGCAAAGATTTGATTGATTATATTTAGACATTTTATCCTTCAATTGGTCTAGTTTTTTTAACCTGAAATTTAGTCTTAATAACAAGAAAAAGGAGTAGGCAATAAAGAAATACATACATCATCAATAGCACCTGTTTTGATCCTAGATTGCAATATACACCATTTCTTGAAATGTAAACCTGTAACGGTTGCAAAAAGAAAATTATATACACATTAATATTTGAAAGGATATCTCGTCAAACATAAAGCTTTCTGGAGCTTATAATGACCATGTAGGCATAATGTTTTTAAAAAATTAGGAGTAAAAGTGTCATTCTTTTCATCTATAAAAAAAATGGTTTTTATTAAGAAAGAAAGAGAAATCGCAAGAAAACAATAAGTTTATTTGTGGATTTATAAATATATAAATATATATTTATTTATCTTTTCATGCACGAACAAGATATGTTTTGGATTTAATACTTCCAATTGAGTTTATAAAATATAAGTGTACCCTTCCTATTTTATACTAAGTCATCATTTAAACTAAATTATTTTTATTTTTATTTTTATGATTTGTCATGATATAATTAAATGCAATTGTGCTGAATTAATTTTATTAGAAAGCTTTAAGTATTAGCAAAGTATGATACAACATACATACTCATATATTTACATATTTATGTAAAATTTCAATTACTTGATCAAGATATATTAGTAACACTTAATTATTAGCAAATAAAATTTCTTTATTCATAAATTTTATATTAATTTTATGAAATTATAATAAATTAGCATCTATATAAGCAGGTAGATCTTAAAAACTAAGAACATATAGGAAGTTAAATAACATGCTCACAGACATATTAGAGGATTTGTTCTCTTTAGAGAATCAGACTATTAATGGAAAATTCTATTTTCTCAAACTTTTTCCACTTCTTTTTGTTTTATGGTAAGCAATCACAAAAATATAATGAATGTCTAAAAAAATATAAAGAATTATTAATTAAAAAGTTAACTACTTAAAAGATTGACAAGGAAAAAATAATATTCTTTAGTAAATATAAGCATCAAGTACCCTTGAGATTTACTTATGTCTAACAAATACGTTCCTCCATTAATGAAAATCCACTGAATTTATTGACATTAACAAAAAATTAAATAATAATTTATATTTACCCCTAATTGATTTATTACTCACTTATTGCAGGTCAAACAAATTTTTTCTAACCAAACTACCCAATGGTAAAAATATATCTCCTCATATGCATTAATGTGTGGAGACATATAAAGGTAATTTGATCATAAAAAAAATTATTTGACCTGCAACAAATTCATAATTAGTCAATCAAGGGTAAATATAAATTTTTATCTGATTTTTTGTTAATATCAACAAATTCAGTGAATTTTGATTAATTGAGAGATTTATTTATCAAATGAAAGCAAACCTCAGGGGTGCTAAATATAATTTTCCAAATCACACCAAACCTCTAGGGTTGGAAGTGTAATTATTCCTAAATATATATGCTGAAGAATGCAGAAGAACCACAAGTACAATTATTAATATTGAAAAATTAAAATAATTATATATGTCATTAAATATAAGTATCTTTTTAACAAAATTATATCATTTACTCATGTATCAAAACCCAAAATCATGCTAGCATTTATAAGAAATTATATTCATCTCAATAACTAAAAGGATTTGTAGATAATACTAACAAATGTTATTGTTATTTATATTTTTGCCAGAAAAATTAAAATATTTCTTGATTTGTTGGGAATTTTTTTGTGAAGACAAAGGTGCGGAAACCAAAAGTATGTGCAATATACTCAAACCGCATATATTTTTCTAATATAATATAATGTATTCGCCCACCCCACATGAGATAATGAAAGAGACAGAAATAAGTGAGAGTGCAAATACTGAAACCATGAAAATTAATTGAAGCTCTGGCATGCAATCGTCATCAACTAAGTGTGTCTATTGTCTGCAGTACATTGAACATCAATCATTCATTATGTCCTAGTATGGAATTACCAATATCATATATGTTTCAAAGAAGACTTTATGCCCTAATGTCTACAAAACTGAAAAATGACCAACTGATAACAATTGGTAACAAATATTGTAGCCCAATTGATGCATTTAGTAAAGTTGCTTAATGAATTAAGACAATAAACTGCTTGATGAGGAAACAGATGATATTCATGCTGGATGAGAGAACGAGAAAGATTGCATGTCGTGATGCATGATGATACAACTGGAAATAACCAGCACTAAAGCATGAAATGAACTCTAAATACTTATAAAACCAGAGAAGTAAGCAAAAAACAAAAGGAAAAACGTACCAAATCTAATATCCACAGTGCATGATGACTCAAAGTTGGTCTCTACTAACCATCTACAATGACCCTGATTGAAATGATATATAACTCAGAAATAAAACTAACAAAAAGAGAAAACTAAAATGTCATAGACCCAAAAAAATGGATTTTTGAGTAATTAGTTGTGGTTTCCAGTTTTGAGAATATAGATGCAGATTCCAGTAGAATATCCTTAAGACAATAATATGTACGTTCTGTTATTTACTCTGATTATAAGTATGTAAACTTGACTAACATATCCTCCAACAGCATCTAAAAGCATATTCATCATTATTAATGATAAGTAAATTTATTCTTAGGTTGACACCCCCCTTTTTTCCCCCTCACTTAACCAAGATTTACTACTATCTTTTACGACAAAAGCAGGATTCAACTTCCTCCATGTAAGACTAAAGCACATGAAATTTATTTCAACTCCCTCTTGAATTTTCTCTCCTCTCTTCATGAAACTAGGTTTTGTTTTATTACTAACAATACTTTTAATTTGGTACCCGTAAGTCTATGCTCTTAAGATGTTGTAGGAAATATTGATTATCATCTTTTCTTATTATTTTGTTGCATAGTTCAAAAGAATAAAAACATTCGTTTTGGAGGTCTAGAAATTAATAACAATCATTAAACCTTTCTTTACCTCTCTATTTGCACCTTTAGGAAAAAGTACACGTCTCTCAAATTCATTTTATTACACTTGATTTGCTATATAGTGAACCAGATTTACAACAAATGCCAAACTAAGAGTATGTCTTATCATTCTTTAAAAACATTCAGGCAAAGTAAGATCATATAGAAACAAGTCCTGTGAATTATGATCCTTTTTACCAAATTAGACTTGATATAAACTACTCTATTGTCTAAAATTCTCCAAACAGAGCATAAAAGTACTTATATACCTCAAAATATGATGCAAATGGGACACCCTGTGTCTGTTGTATGGTTTCAAACACCTACCAGAAAACCAAATACATAATAAAGAAATTATTAAATTAATGCCACCAGAAAATTAAATTTGAAATGAGTCATGTCATTAGAAAGTTGAGTATCACCAGTGTTTTCTTATCTGCTGATAGAACAGCATGTTGCCACTCTGTTACTGGTATATCTGGAGGACACATTGGAAAGTTACACAAGCTTCTATATGAAACTTCTCTGACTTGACCATTGTATTCATCAGAGGCACGCCACTGACCCACCTGAAGTTACATAAGAGGACAATTGAGATCGACATAGAATTTACTAATTCTAATTTCCATCAATAAAATCATTAAGTGTTAAGTACAGTATTGATTTCCTGATACAGCTGCCACAATCACATTAGCTATCTAAAAATGCTTTAATATGATATTTAGGAACATCATGTTCGTGACATCGCAGTCACTAATTCTCATTACACTTTGTCTTTGTTGCATGCATATGAACTGATGTAGATTATGGGTGTGCATCAGCTTGCAAGTTCTTCTGACTGCAATCAATCACTATTACTCAATAGCTTCGAACCACAGAACCCAAAAGGCAAGCCATATGGACTATCTTTGTGTGTGTATACAGTTTCGCATTTATTTCAGTAAACTCTACGTGTACAGTTCACGATATCCATTATGCACTATCACATTTGTTAGACTAAACTGCGTAACATGATATCCAGCGAACTTCCCACTTGCTTATTTTCCAATTAATTATCTGGAAGCTTTTAAAGTACAAAACGAGAACAGACGAGCTTTAGAACAGCGAAAGAGCGATTCCATTGTACCCATCTTTCCCCTGAGTAAACAGGAAAAATGCTAATCTTGTCGCAACATTCAATCTGCAAAAGAGAAGTTGGTACTTCTTGGTCGTGAACATTTGTTAGTGTCCTTAGCTATTCCCACTTATTTCCTTCTTCAGGTGGGGAGGCATGATCATTTGACCTCACGAAAGAGATTAACAGAGGTCCAGGCCAGGGTTGCATATGTTAGAGGCTAATACTACAATTTGAAGCTATAAATTTCTTTAAGTTGAAGACCCTTGAAAAGTACATGGAGTTCAAACTAAATTCAGTATAGGGCCGAAATTGCTATAAGAAACAAATTTTTTGCAAGTATTTGTTACTTACTATGAGATTGAAATCCTTTCGGGTGGTATGGTACTCACTTGTGAAAGTTGAGCCATCATCTAAAAGAAACTTGAAAAATTGCTCTGCCGTGCATGCAAAAACATCCTGCAAAACGATTTGTACAACAAGAAACAAACATATTACTTGTGTTGCTAGAATTTTACATGAAGATAAAAAAAAATAAAAAGTAGTAGCATATATACATTGTATATTCTAGTAAGCACTTCCTCTTTGATGAATGGTGGAAAGTTTTCAGGCTTGGACGCACTTTCCTCAGAAATCTTAGATTGGCTTTCGCCGCCTCTAGAAGAGCAACTATGTGCATGCCGAACTGACTGGTCCACCTTTAGATAATCGAGCAGTGCTGGCTGCTCCGTCTCCTTCACAAAATCAGGTAATTCTAGTTGCTCCTCCTCCTTTATGAAATCAAGCAACTCTGATTGTTCCTTCCCCTTCTCAAACAATTAGACATGGAGGATCTACTCAGATAATTGAAGCAGATAAGAAATAGAACACTATATACCTAAAAGTAACTCTACCTCTAATAGCAACTCTATCACTGATATTATTCATCACATATGAGAAGCATAACCTTAATATTATGATTTTCTCCTAGTTGATGTTCTAACAATCAATTATTAATCTCAAATGACAAAAGTTCGAGGTAGGCAGGGCACCAAATTTTACTACTTTGCTTCCATGTGGACTATAACATTACATTGGCGAGAACATTTGTTTCCAAATCACCCAAGTGCTTGCTTTGTTTATTTCAAATACCACTTCAAGAGTACATTTTGCAGGTAAAATGCTTGAAGACGTCTTATGGCTTCATCATCTTGTCCATATAAGTAGATCACACATTCAACTATTGAAGCATTGATAACTATCTTCAAGTCCTATAATATTTCTTTATTACTGCAGAAGATCAAAGCATTTAATAGTATGTGGTAACCAATCAAGCCTGATAAGATGATTCAAATTCTTCCATAACAAGAACTTGACAGCCTGTGTTTTTTTTTTTAATCAATAATAAAAGTGAAAACATAATACATATTTTCATTGAACATATATTGATTTGATACCACACTCCAACATAAAACACAATCTTATTAGCTAATCTAAACATATTCTCATTTTCAAACTAGTAAAATACACATTTTCCACTTAAAACTGAAAATGAAAACATAAACAAGCAGCTTGATTAATTCCTAGTCTTGGTTAACTCTCTTTCTGAAAATTAATGTCGGCAACTCAAAAACCACATTCCACCTAAGATATTAAGCACATTGGCTTGTATCTTAATTACCCTTGAAGTCAAACAATTCTATATAACAGGCTGCAGTCTCTCTAAGACAGTCAAATTAGGGCATGAAGATTGAGAAAGCAAATTCAGACCTTCTTCTCAGCTTCCAACATAGTATGGTAGTTCTTCACTGCTTGTTGTAAAGCTCTTAATGATTGATTCCTATTCCAGAAAGATGCAAATTTGTATCTGACTCTACCTGAAAGAGAAACATGGATAAAGTGATTATACACCATACTGTAAGTCAAAATATCTTAACACACAACAAAAGCAAATACGAATATTTGGTGTCTAGAGTAAAAGAATCATTTAGCAATACCAAGGGCAAACAGTTTCACAAACTAGCTTCAACATATTTCCCTTAATCGAGCTAAAACAACTTCAGCGACCAAGTCAAGTTCAATAAGGAAATCTGTTCCAATTTTCAAGTACTCTTTGTTCATGCTGTAGTTTGTATGGAATATCAGCAATCACAGAAAAGAGAACCCAAGCTAAGATAAAAGCATCATACACATGATAGCTGTCTTTGCTGTCTAGTATAGACTTGGAGAGGAAAAGACAAAATGAGAAAAACAACAAGATATGAACAGTTAACAAGCTCCGGTTTCTGTATAAAGATATTTGAAAGACATAGTGGTGAGCAACTTGCCTCTAAGAAGTGTATGTATGATTGCGTATACATCAAACTTATTCCAGTATCCTAGAAAAAGTAGAACTATTATTTTACTTTAAGATATTTCCATAATAGAGTCAAAGGATTTTGCCCAGTATTGCCTCATAAAAATTTGGAAACATCACTCTCTGTAAAAAGATACAACCACATCAGAAATCTCATCAGTACTTAGAGTACAATAGTTTCACTAGATTATAGAGGGAGAAGGGTAGAAAGGGCACTACTGATAGTTCGATGTAATACAGATGTAACTCTACATTCAAATGAGAACTGAAACAAAACCACAAAAGCTATATCTCTATGAATGTTTCATTGGATTAAAGCATCAAATTCAAGATAGAAATGAATTTCTTATCCCTTTTGACATGGCATGAGAGATAATGTATTCTACAGATGCCTAAAAAAAGCAGTCATCAATCCTGTTGAACTCAAGAAAAAGGATAAGGAGTTACAAAGGGAGTTAGAACACTAAAAACAAAGAACAATTACTAACCATCAGCACTTTCCAAGGGAGGCACACCATGCCCCCCAGAACGCACTCGAAGAATTATCGTAATAGCAGGATTGATCAATGCATGTTGGCTCCTTCTTATCTGTGGTAGCAGACCAGAGAAATGGACTCAATCATTTCATACTTCCAGTTATGACCTACAAGCCCCTAAAATGGTAGTGAGGGCAAAGAAACTGGGGAAAAGCATTGTACCTCGTCTATATCTCCTAAAGGTATAATTACCTGCCAAGTGTCAATAGGAAAAAGTAAGCATCAGAAAAAAAAAACAAAACCTAGAAAGACCAACAAATGTACCAATTATTGTTGTCAGAAACCAAAAAGGCACCATTGAACGAGAAGCATATACAATCTGATGAAACACACAACAGAAATATAAAATTAATAGCTCTTAATATTAATATTACAATTAATAAGGTACTAACTAGACGCATTTCAATTTATAAGGTACTAACTGTAAAATTTGTTACTTTTGTCATAAACATGGCATTCCAGTAGGGATTCGTAGCACGACCAAAAGCATCCAGTTATAGTAGATGCATTTATCAAATACATAAGAGTATTCCAAGTGGAAAATATGAACATGCATTACACATGGAGAAGCAAAGGGAAGATTGTATTCCATAGGCTAATAAAAGTTACTAACTCCCTGCCATGATTTGCTACAAAAGTAATCAAATTCACCTTTTATCTTCAAAATATTTACAGGTTGAATCGTTCATGTTGAAAGTATGGGAAGATATGTATCCGGATTGGCGCATAATATATCTGCCGCTATCTAGTATTTTCCGAGTATATATGTATCACTAATAATATCCAAATATCACCGATACAATGAGATTATTGGCCGTATTGGGATATTGTCAGCGCTAATATCCAACACCATCATATTATTGCGAATGCTATAACGTTACTGAAATTTAGACTTCTTTTTTGAAAACTCTTTGTAATATGAATTACATAATGTGCTATTACAATTATTATCCCGAATGCTATAATGTTAATGAAATTTAGACTTCTTTTTTAAAACTCTTTGTAATATGAATAACTTAATGTGCTATTACACGTATAATGAATATTTTCTTATTACTTTTGCTAATTTAACTATTTTTCTAGTGACTTTAAGTTTGAGAATAATGTTTTATTAAATTTCATTCTAAAATTTCTTAATATATACAAAGGAGTAGTAATTTATGTTGTTTGTAGTTTTATTAAATTTTTTGGAGTTTTTTAGCATCCCATAATGTGTTCTTTTGGTATTGCCAAACAACATCCGCCACGTCCAATTTGGAATAATGCCTATCAATAATAATATCGAACTATGGAATGGATACCATCCTCACCTTATGACTTTACAAAAAGCCCTAAATGGTTTCTCTTCAAAATTATGTGACCAGTGAACTTTAAAGAATCTTCAAACCAATTCTTGATTCTTCTCAAGAGAAGAATGCAAAAACCTAGTCCTTTGTTAGTTGTTACTTGTTATCTCTGATCCTTTGGAAGAAAAATAATTTTCCAACTGGAAGGACATGCCATTAATTTTCATGATAAATGAAATTATAGTTTAACAAGAAACTCCCACTGAACACCGTCATAAGCTCCATTTAACTTCTAGCCCTATTTCTTACACATCCAGACCCTTGACATGTGCTATCAAAGCAGAAACACCAAAATGTGCGAGAATAGCTCTAGAATCTAAGAATGAAAGATCTTCAAAAGAAGAGTATATCTAATCATAAATTATCCTCATCAGAAAGAAACTTGCATAGTGTTTGGATTTGTGGTTTGAGTGTTTTGGAGATAGAGAGAGAAAAATAGAGATAAATAAGTGTGTGTTGAAAATAGATGATATGTTTAGATTTGTGTATTGAGGTAATTTAAAATATTTTAAAATAAGTGGTGTATGTTTGATGTTGGGATTTGGGAGACAAAAATCACTGTTTATTGTCAAATCATATCCTTTTTATATATCTTTTTATATATAAATATGTATACATATAAATATTGTATGTTTAATGTTGTATTTTTTTAGACAAAAATCACTGTTCATTATCAAATCATGTCTCTTTTATATTATATATAGAAAGTTGAAAAATACAAAAACACACAGATAAGGTGTAAAAACACAAAAACAGACATTGAATGTGTTTTATCTTGTCTTGGGAATTGCGAAAACATAAAACCAAACACAGTGTTGGGTTTTTTAGCAAGAAGTTCCAAGGATTTGCCTTGTCAAATGAACTGATCTCCAGGAACAAGTTCAATTGTAAGTAACAAAGGATGAGAAACTGACCTTCATTTGCTTCGAGAAAATGTTAGAGTGGAAGCAGATGTGCCATGCTGATAGATACATTCGGCCGTGATACAAAAATGACCTCTCAAGTGCACATGAATAGCTATGTTCAATGACCTGAAGAACATCTATATCAGCAACTGAACCTAACTACTACATTTATCCAAAACAAGACACTGATCGACCAGAAATAAAACCAAAAGCACTGGAAGGTAACATTCGACTACTAAGCATATCCAAAATATAAGAGTGAAAGAATGCCTCATCTGGGACAAGATTGAATACTATCGGCAGTGGACCATGTTTCTGATGCAGAACTTGAGGTCCTTGTTTCTGGAAAGCTCTTCTTTGAGTGTTATCGCCAGCACAGCCACTCAAATCCCTAAAAGGCAGTAGATTAAACAAGTCAACTGCCATACCATACAAAAGATTTTGTATTAGATTAGCTTTCATTACTAGCAAACAAAAACTAACCTCTATTTGTTCTGCACTCGCAAATTAATACATAATTTATCAAAAAGTAAAGCTAATTAAATTGAAAACGAAGAACTTATTATTTCACAATATTGATTCCATATGCCTACACAAAAATTCACAAGGGAAAATATTTGTTAAGCAAATATTGTTATTCTCCAACCAATTGCTTGTTGAACATATCTATCTTAAGCACCAAAAAGCTTAGCTTGCAAATTTTTACAAGCATATTACTTAAAACCAAAAGGTGCCAAAAGACTGGCTTTCATCATAAGTACCAAAACAATCTTAAGTCCAAGATATTGTAGAACTGCAAAATTGCATATGTAACCCCTTTTTTTTTTTTGTTTGTGGTATTTAAATGAGTCTGCACAAATCAAATTCTCAATCTAGTAAAGCACAATAATGCAGAAATTGACTTATCAAAAGAAATATACAGAAATTGATCATTTCCAAACAATAAAAAAATTAGGCTAAATTCCATCAAGCACAAGCATTATAATGATATTCAAAGTATTAAAATTAGGGGTGCACAACGAGTTTAACCTGGTGGATAGTTCAAGCTCAAGTTCAATTGTCTATATTCAAAAGCTTACTGACTGTCTATTTTTCAAGTTTTTGTACTTCTATTTCTTTTAGAGATGTATATAGGTAATTATGTAAACCTTTTATTCAATAAAAGTATTTACTATATGTAAATATTCTTATTTGTCTGCATTATGTCAATATTAGTTTATTTCGTTTACTTCCCCCATTATCTTAATAGTTCCTATAATTAACTATTTATATCTTTTTATAACTGAATCTAAAACATCTTTTTTTTAGCAAATGAAATTGGAAAAAGATGTATTCTAAAAAATATAACTTCATATTTACTAGAGAATACATATGTTTTACCAAGATAGGTATATATATGTTATTAACGTACTATATTCTTTAGAAATTTGTGTTAAAATCAATAATGCCCATAAGTTGGGGACATTCATTTTGGTCCCCGACATTTGATTTCAACTTTAAAATCGTCCCTATCTTTTAAATTCATTTTAAATTAGTGGGTGATTTGCTCATATTACCCTTAAACAACTTTTTTACAAAAAAAACAAAAACAAAAACCATTTTATACCCTCGCTTTTCATTTTCAAATTGCAATTTGGTCCCTCCCTCATAAATTTAGAAAACTATAACCATTTTAATTGGAAAAATGAACCATTGAGCAATTTCTTAGATAATAACTTAATCAATAACATATAAACATAATTATTGTGGATTTAATGAACTTTTTGAATTTTTCAACTAAAAGAGCACTTGAATAAATAAGTTGGAGAAAAAAATTTAAATAAAAAACACAGGAAAAATAAGAAATCTTCTAAAATTAGAATTTAAATAAGAAAATGAATATCTCAATTAAGATTGAAGAATGGGGCATAAAACCCCTTAAAGTAGAGTGCCTTCTCGAAGTAAGTGATTCAAATTTTCACTTTAAAACATAATTGCATAGATGAACCAACTAAACTGAGACGACACGAATTTTTTGTTATAAATAACATTATAGCTTCTGAATTTTTTTGCTTGACAAAATTATCCTCTCACACTTTTTTATATATACATATATAATTTCAAAAGCATTTCTATTTAAAAAATTTGCCGCTAATTTTTTTATTTAATATTTTTTCTCCAAGTTATCTATTCAAGGTTTTTTTTTTTAATTTAAAAAGTGAAAGAAGTTCAAAATTATATTTATAGGCCATTGATCAATTTATTATTTAAAAAATTGCCCAACCGTAAATACTTCCAATTAAAAGAGTAGTTATATTTTTTAAAGTTTATGTGCAAGAGACCAAATTGCATGAAAATAAAAAGTGAAAGGAATTAAAATGATTTTTTGTAAAAAGAGAAATATGTTTATAAGGGTAATATGGAAAAATCACATATTGAAGAGACTAATTTGAAATGAATTTAAAACACAAGAACTATTTTGAAGTTGAACACAAATGTAGGGGACTAAATTAAATATTACGCTCCATAAGTTAATATTAAACATAACAATAACAACAATGGTAATAATAATTAAAAAGTTCCACATAATTTCATAGATTTTGCCGTATATGTCATGTCTATTTAAAAGTGAGAAATTAATTATTGGTTATGAGTTTTTTGTTATTTTTTGTAATGAATAAATATGAACTAGGGATAATTTCACTTCTCGTACCCAAAGTATACCCCTTTTTTTTGTTTTAGTAGCTCAATTAGTACCCAAAATTTTTAATTTTCATCCACCTGAGTACCCTAAGTTTACTGCCATTTATTTTCAGCCACCTGAATACCCTAAGATAACTGTTAAAACAAACGGCCAACCCAATTTTTGACGGAAAATTAGGCAGAAGCTTGTCTATATAAAGGCATGTTTGGCTGCAATTTTATTCAACACGCATATAAGAAGGTTATTGAAGCAATGATATTTTGTATATATTGGCAATAGGAAAAGAAGTGAACAGCCATCAACAACTGGAAATAGAAACATAAGAGATCTCTTGCATGACAATCTAGTGACAAATAATATTGCTAATAAAGAAGACAATTAATTTCATATATGCTAAGTATGGAATTGAAGAAAAGCTAGAGTAACTACCTTGAAACGTTTAGCTTGTCAAGCTGTAACCCCTTAGAAGTTGCCATCTGTACCATTACTCCTACTCTCTTTGTCTCTCCAATGGCTTGTTCTCTTTCTCTCCCATTTTTCTTTGTTGTTTTTGCCAGTGACTTTTTCTCATCAAACTTCCTAATATTAGGTTTCTTACTTAACGTGAATTTAAATAAACAAACAAAATACTAAAAGATTGCATGTATTAAATAAGTCGACTAATAAATAATTTAATTTTGAATTTTTCAAATAAGTACAGTATGCTAGCATTTATAAACAGAAGGAGGAAGACAAAAAGAAAATGGAATGGAGCAAACATAATTGGCAGGCATGAATGAGCTACCTGGAAGAATCCAGTTGGAGCTTCAGAGTTTGAATACGAAGACAGACCTAATAAACAAACAAACAATAGAATTTTTCAACCTCCAAAGAAGAAGCGATAAGAAGCCATGCACCAGAGAAAAGAGAACATCATAAACTCAAAGGAGGCACATTCAAAACAATTTATGACCTGGCCTGATACACTGTCCAACGAATACCATATTGCACCAGTTTGACCTTCATGTTCAACAGGAATAGTCGCCGAACCAAGAACCACACTTCTCCGAATTATATCCCATCCACATATTGTCACAATAATCTGCCATACAGTTTGATAAAGATTTAGTTCAAGAAGAGTAACAAAAGGAAATGACTGGAGTAGCTTGGAGCATCCAAGCAGATTGGCTAATATAATATAATATTTAAACCATATTTTCTGACAAGGACTACTGACTCCCTCTTCAGTTATATTTCTTGCTTGAATGGGGTTTGGACATATAAATTTAGTATCTCCATTTTCTACTGATTTTCAGACTTCATATGCAATTAAAATCCGGTTTTTCTGTCAGAAGCTTGAGTTTGTTTTGATAGCCACATTTATAGTTTTTCTTCGTTTTTGGACATAGGCAACATAAGTTGAAAGTATATTCTTCTATTCATAATCTGCATGCATCAGTTTATATCACACCCAAACATGATACAAAAGAATGCAACTACAATGAAAAACAACAACAAAACTCAATATACGACCCCCAGGGATCCCAATGCAACTTGACAAGTCAATACCAATAAGAATTGCAAGCTCAAACAGGACTCATGAAGAGACTCACATGCTGTGAAATAGCTCAAGAGAGACTGACACATACGTGATTCAAAAGAAAATGATGTTCATTAATTAGAAGATACTGTGTGGAGTGGGAATCATCCCCCTATGTGATGCTTATTTGCTAAGTGTGAATTTCTTATTTTGAATTCTTTGATTTGGATCTTGAAACTTCTTAAAACAGCACAACAATTTTCAAGCACTGGAAAAGAGTCCCAGGATGACAAATAATATGAAACCAAGATTGTGTTCAGGAGTGAATCAACATTCCTGAGCACAATATGATTGTTGAAAACAGTACTTGCTGCATAATAGGAGGATCTACTGCATTATTTGGATATCTTGTGCTAAGGGAAGATAGATTGGTAGCATAGATATAGGATATAAGACCAAGAGGCTGCCACTATGCTATGCAATTCAAATCTTTTAACTATATAGTAGCTCAAGCACCACATCTTTTAAACTATACGATATATCAAGCATCACATTTCAAATGTGGTCCTGCCACAATAGCAATTGTTGTCACACAAGTCAATAATCCTCTCTAGCAATTGGTTTTCTTGGGAATCAATCCATGACATTATTTCTCTAGCAATTGGTTTCATCGAAGGGGATAAGACATTCAATTGGACTATTGTTGTGCTAACGAAGCATTTCATGTAAAATAGGAGAAAAAGCTTACTGATATACATTAAAGCCTATGGAAAATAGCTATAAAATCACATAAAATTTGATGAATTTCATTAAGATATTAAACTAGTATTCATTTTTAGAAAGATAAAATTAAAATGGAGAAAAAATAATTTTAGTAAATCCAAACATGAAAATGAATCTGATGACAGCTACTTTTATAAGAAAAAATTTAGTATACTTGAGCTTTGACAATCTGGAAAGCTGATTATGTTTCATTTGCAAAAGAGTTTATGTAAAATGATTACCTCAATAGGAAGCTCGTCAACAGGAAAATTGAACTCCTCCCTCCAAATGGGATTTCTCGAGCCACGTACCATAGAACTTCAAGAAACCCAAGTCAACTATCAAATTATATTCAAATATCTGCATGAATGATATAAAAGGAGAACAGAAACAATATGAAGAGCATCCAAAACTTTCAAACAGGAAAATGAGTAGTTGAATGCAGCGTTCCCTAGCCTCAACATGAGGTTACACTGCTCTAAACTAAAAGCAGCCAAAAACAGAGAAAACACATCTGACAGTTTTGAAAATGCAAAAGAAAGTCTATGGTGCAATTACATAAACACATACGGATATACACATGCAAAAATAGATCATACCCTATCCACAATCAAAGGAAGGGATGCATTGAAATTTAGTGATCAAGATACTACATTAATTTCAATATTGGAAACAAAGAATACCTGGGGTTTAGATCTCTACTAAATCATCGATTTATCTCCTTGGTTGTACATGGAGAAATGTTGTCTAAAGCTATATCTCAAAGAGCCTATGCATGTTCTATTGATTTGCATTGTGACAAGGTGGACGTAAGTGTAAAAGGTTTCAAAAGGATCAGGAAAATGAATTCCTTTCCTGGCTAAAAGTCAGTTTTCAGTGATAAAATTTCAGAAAGTATGTGAAAGTATTATGAACTCATAGTTTCACAATATCAAACCAAATCTGTCAATTGATAGTACGACATGTCAAAAGAAGCACCAGATCTTAACATTGCCAGAACATATTTCTAATTTTAATTACTAAAGTTCTCCACTACACTAAATGGATGCCCGAATTCACTGGATTATGAGATATCTAAGAATCAATGATAATGTAATGGGATTCCGATTTGGTATTCAAAGAGAAGTCTGAATGGAATCTTGGAAAGGAACAATTCCCTTAGTGACATAAAAGAAACGCGAACAACAATGTAAAGTTAGAAATTCAACTATTCAAATCCAACCAGGTTCTTGTACGCATAAACACAGATTTCTTAAGTTAGGTCCTGCAAGTTGCAATTCTCAATTCTGTTTTATATGTTCGAAACAAATGAAGTCGCACTTCAACTCAATATTAAGTCAAATCACAAATTGTGCGCGTGATGTAAGCATGTATCTCTCCTAGTGAACACCAACCGCATTCCATTGACACTAGATATGACATGAAAAAGAAAGAAGGAGGAGAAGATACCTTTGGTTGCTGAAAACAGAAAAAACAAAGTGTTTCTTGTGTATTTCGATGAATTTTTATCCACGGATTATTATAAAGAGACTGGCATTTTTAATTTACTTGTTAATAAAGGAAAAGTAAAAATAGCAACAATTACAAATCAGAGATAAACTAAATATCATAGATACCGGGCACAAAGATCCATATATGTCATTATGTAACGTGCCATTATAAACATGAAATGAGGAAAGAAATATGGCAGGACTTTTGAAAATACTGGTACCAGAAGCATTTTAGCAGAGACAAATGAGATGCAATCACCTTAAGCGCTTTTCTGCACCACAAGTGATAATTGCATAAGGATCTGATGTTCCATTCAAACTTGCCCCAAGAAGATTCTTCGCTGCTAAGAGCTCCACCTGACAAGACTTGGTAAATTAAGGAAACAAGTTCAAAGAAACTTTTTTATTAAAACTTGCAATTTATTCTAATAATTTCAAGACCGAATAACAAGCAAAGTGATAAAGTCTTGGTGTCAAAAGTACTACCTTCATTAAATATGCAGAATTTGTTTGAGGATTTCCATTAAACAGGCCCTTCTATAAAACAAGTGGAGAAGTGATGTCAAGCAAGTTGAAAATTGCATGAGAAATAGATAAGGGCTAATATAGCAAAATGTAGAATTACAGCTAGATAAATAAGGATGCAATTATAACAATAGGAAAAAGGGACCTTCCGAGTGTCAAAAACTTGACATTGGATGTTGATATCAATAGAAGAAAGTCCAACACAAAAAAGAATTACTTGATATAGGAAAAACCAAAAAGGCTACAACAAATAAATATAGGGGAAAAAGTTTAACACAAAATTTCAAATGTCAAGAAACTCAATACACATATTAGCTCTTAATTATACAAAAACTTCAAGTAATGTAAGATAGCAAGAAGAAGAAAAGAAAACTTTCTAAGTTCTTGTGTATTGTCAAAAACTACATACATAAAGTAGAACTAGTCACGACCATATTCTCTCTACTTCTTCTCTTATGCTTCAGTAGTCAATACTTTTGGTTTTCTGTTTATTTTTCTACCTTATACATTAAAGAATGTCTCTTCCGGTAAAGGTCATAAACAAATTCTTTTTCAAACTTAACTATATCAACTATGAGGATATATTTGTAAGACAAACAAGAAGAGTGCTATCAACATAAAACAACAAACTTATCCAAACCAAGGCAACAGCCTAGAGTAAAGTTGATCACATATATCGAGCTCACATCTCATTTCCAAAAATTGTAGCACAACCTAGCATGTTTTTCTAGAAAACATGACAAATTAAATAAAATAAGATCACCTAGTGTACACTGGATTATGCATATGAAACTATTATCTCCCATCCAAAAGTGTACCACAGCCTAGTGAAAATTTCAAAGGAGCAATATTCTTACAAATTGGTTATTTCAAATGAGAGGAAAAAAATACATGAAAATTTAAAAAAAAAAAAAAATAGAACATAAAAGACTTGGTCAAAGGAGCAATATTTCCTACAAATCAATTCTTCAATTAAACAATTAACCTTTTGTGCATCATCGTTAACAATCATTACATCAATAAAATCCACTATAAATTGACCACAACATGGCAAAATATGCAAACATAAAAATGGCAACACACAATCAATTGAGCCATGCAAATTACAAAAATGGCGTCCTATCATCAATCACATACAAAACTAGAGGCAAAACATCTCAGTTTCTCAACGACTGAATATGAGCTGTATGTTAGGTTCACGTATTCCTTTATTTCTTGTACTTTTTTTCTATTGGATGCATGGTCTAATTTGAGATTGTTTATTTACTTAATCAGTTTTGATATCTTCAAATACATATCCAAATGTATCAAAACGACTTCTATTAAAAAAGGGAAAAGAAAAATCTGTAGTGAGTCATAAGAAATGAAAACAAGCAAAACTAGTGCTAAAGGAGCACCCTTTGCTGAAAATTAGCAGTTAAATTTCCGAATTGCATTCCTTCCTTTACCAATAACAAAACCAAGTCCCATTAACCACCATAAAAGGCCGACGGCAAAACTATAGGTAAACACATCAAAGCAATCTAATGAGGGTAAAGCTACGGAAAAAACCTTTTCTTGGGCATCATTCACTTCCACATCGGCAGGCGGACCATCAACCCCCGGC
>NC_026147.1:18950039-18956106 GCF_000512975.1 Sesamum indicum
TGGCCGCCCGAATGATCCAGGAACCCCCGGTCGCCAGCACAGTCGACACCGAGAGAGAAGAACCAGCAAGCCACCATCACAAACGCCGTGGCAGCCACCGTAACTTGCACCTCCCACCAAGACGGCAACAAGAACTCTATCACCGTCTTCACCACCAGCATTTCTCCCGAAATCGCTCGAATTCCAGCTCAAGGTACAATTCAGGGAAAGGCAGGGAGGGAGAAACACTGGAGGGAATAGCAATGAGTGTAGAAGTGCGGAAAGTTAGCACGCAGTCGCACCCTCAGTGTGTGTGCGTTCCTGTGCATGATATATAGATACAGGCTTTGCATGTATAGAGAGAGAGAGGAAGCCGGAAAGTGCAGTCTGCGCAGCATGCCGAAAAGTTGAGCGTGGATTAAATTTAGCAGAAATAACGAAAATGGGTCTAAGGGTGGAGCAGTGGAGTGGAGGGCGAAGTGTAATACAAGGGAAAATGGAGGGTAATTGAGACAATGTATAAAGGCTTTAATTTCTTTTTATTTAATAAAATGGAAAGAGAGGTGGTCCATGAGGACGTGTTTGGTGTGGAGGGAATGATGAGACTTTGAACGTGAAAGACTGGAACATGATTTTGGCTTGGATCCAGATTTGAAAATATAAACAATTTCATTACTCAGATTTCTAGTTTTAAATTTTATTGTATTTTTTATTTTAATTAAAATGTACATGTTACTTATATAGAAATTTTATTATTTATTTTATTTAATAATAATTATACATATAATATGGTATATGTTAAATAAAATAAAAAATATACCAAGACTTGAAATGGAAAATGCATTCTACAAATTTCTATTGTTGTGTTGGCTTCACTAAAATTTTAAAAATTGTTCAATTGGTTATTTTTGCTCTTCTAATTTCAATTGTTTGAAAAATATAATGATAATAAAGCAAAATTAATAAGAGTGCTTTTTTATTTAGTTACAATTTATTGTACCTTTCATATGTTTTATTATAAAACATTGGTTTGCTTATCTCTATCTATAAGGTCATGTTTACTTAAGTCAATAAGATTGAATAACTAATATAGTATAGTCGGTGGCTTATTTACTTTGGTAAATGGGGGCCTAGTATAAAGGGCGAAGCCCGTTAAGATCACTGTTTCGTTTCAATAACTCATCCCACCAAAATTAGCGGGATAGGTTGTTGGGCTTTTGGAAGCAATTATACAAATAAGTAAATAATCTCAATTTTTCTATCATTTATTTTATTGAGGTTAATCATATCACTCATTTAGTCGAATATCCAAAGTAAACGGGGCCTAAATCTATCGTTTCGTATTTTACTTCTGTATTTGTATAGTGATTTGAGTTCAAAGTTCAAACTAGGTAGAATTCTCAAATCTAGATAATTTAAAAATATGTCCGAAATTGACCTCCAGTAAACCTTCAATGAGCATGCAAGACACTGCACTTGAGAACAACATCCGAAATGCCTCAATTATGGCTATCTGACATTTAAATCAATGAGGTCATTAAAATATAAATAGCTAGACCATCAAAAAATTGTACCTAAAGCATATGGAGGGCGACTATGTATAGGTATGGCCACATTGTTTGATTATACATGGACCATTGATACTGTGTTTGATCGTAAGGCCACAGTGAGTCTGTACATATTCGATTTTGAGTCGGGTTGGTAAATTTCGAACGCTTTCCGACTATGAATTTGAGATCAATGAAAACACTTAATACAATTGAGGGTATTTATGTTATTACAAAATATTCAAGTGTGGTCCCCACAATATATAGAAGATTAGGAATGAAGTCTTACTTCTTAAAAACTACAATTAGCATGCTGTACTTTTGTTCTTGGCAAAAGTCTATCGTAATTAATTTTTGGGATAATTACACTACTCTTTCTGAAGTTTGGTATAGTTGCACATAGATCCCCTATGATTTAAAAAATTACATCTAGCGTCTATGAGGTTTGCTTTCGTTTATCAAATAAGCTCCTCCATGAGTCAAAATTCACTAAATTTGCCGATGTTAACAAAAACATCAGAAAAGTATCTATATTTACATTCAATTGACTTATTGTTGATTTATTGCAGGTCAAATGAATTTTTTTTTATGATCAAATTACCCTCATATGTCTTCACGCTTTAGTGTATGTGATGAGGTATATTTTCACTATTATAAGGGTAATTTAGTTCGTTTTATTTTTTGACCTGCAACAAGTGAGTAATAAGTCAATCGAGGGTAAATATCAATTTTCATTCAACTTTTTTTGTTAACATAATCAAATTCAGTAAATTTTGACTAATGAATGGACTTATTTTGTTAGACCGGAGCAAACCACAGTGGTGCTAGGTATAATTTTTCAAACCACAGGGGGCCTATGTGTAACTACACCAAGCTTCAGGAGAGAGGAGTGTAATTATCCCTTAATTTTTACTTATGAATGCTAGTATTATGCTTAACTTACATAACATAAACACCATCTATTTTTTGATAAAATCACAAGTACATCTACTAAATTGTAATTATAATTCTTAACAGTGACACCTCTTTGGAGTAAAAATTTACACAAACATCTCATAAGATAAATTACATCGACCAACAACTCAGGGGGTATACTTCAAATTTTTAAAGGGCATAAAGTATTTATGTATTTAAACCTAATTTCATCACCAATCATTGTGACTTAATGGTTAATACTGAATATTGCCACACCCATACAAAGGGTTCAAATCACTGCCAATATATTTGGTGGGGTTAAACGTATATCTTAATCTGTATATTGATTCCAGTATGATTAACCCTCAATTTGCTGCCAACTATAGAACCCTAATCGGCACACATGGCGCAAGAGCAATCCTCCCTGATAGGTATGCGAGGTGCCACATCTGCTTTTTCATTTATGTAAAAAATAAATAAATAAATCCAATTTTAGAATATAACAATATACTCTACCCTTAAAAAAGAAGATCCAATTATTACCTTTGCAATCAAAAAAATAATCAAGTTAATATACAAACAATCAATCATTGAACTATATAGTATACTAAATGGTTGGAATTCCACTTACAAAAGTTCAATACATAATTACTCAAAGAAAATAGTTATTATGGAAGCTTTAGTTGTCTTTGAAATTTTTTTTTATATATTTATACATTGCTTTATGAAATTTCACATTAAGGTATGATGAACACCACATGGTCATTTGTACAACCATACTTAGAAAAATGTCATGTTAGCCCCATCCCATCATTAGTCTCATCACAAAGGAATAAAGTTTGTTTGCATTATTTTTAATTAATCCAATTAGATTAAGTACTTTAAGAACACAAAAAGAATCCCCAATTTGTGCAGTCAAACTAAAAAGTTCATAATTTGGCATTTTCTATAGATTTAGATTTGTTTTATTTAAACTACATTAGTAGTAATTGTAATTAGCGTTGGAGGGTGTTTGGCTTAGCTTTTAAAAATATTTTATAAGATGTTTTAGCAGCTTATAAAATGTTGGATTTTATTTTAAAAATAAGCTCTTGACGTGTTTGGATAAAATAAAATGCTAAAACTTATAAGATGTGAAAACATCGTGTTTGGCACAATAAGTCTTTTATTGGTAAAATGATTAAAATGGACATGATACTATTAGAATCAAATAAGTTGTTATTTCTTAATATATTTTGCTTTTAAAAAAATTAAATATTTTTATAAATAATGCACATTAGTTTAATTTAAATCAAAAATTTATTAGATAATCTTTTTGTAATAAAAAAATAACGAATTATTACCTAAGCTTTTGAATAAAAATTATATATATGTACATTCATGCTAGTCGAATATTAATATAGATATATAGTTTATATTTCCTTTGTTAGTGCAATACTATTTCTAGTCTTATAATTTATAAGCTCTTTTAAAAAAAAATTAACTAAACACTTTATTGGAACTTATAAGCCCTCTAATATCTTATAAGATATTTTTAGGAGTTTATAAGCTTAGCCAAACACCCTCTTAATCCAAATATTTTCGCAGAGATTCTGCAAAACCGAAGAAGATTAGAGACAAAAAAAAAAATGATAATTGATTATTTATTATAAATAATTATATGTATTAAGTGACAATATTTTTTTTTATTTCATCGTAATAATAAATTCTATAGTTCTAACAGTGACAATTACTTCATAACAGTTGTCACTAGCAAGAATTAGAGACAAAAAAGTTGTGTATAAAATTATCATTGAAAATAATTAATAATATATGTATAATGACAATCGAATTAATAATAAGTGACAATAGACCAATCTTATTATATATATATATGGGGTTAATTATACTTAGACTTCTTTGAAAATACGAAATTATATTCTTTCTCGAAAATGCGAGAAATTACACTAACACCCCCTCTCAGAATTTTTAATTTACAATTTACAAATGCACTCATTTCAATAATGTTTGGATTGAAAATGCTGAAGTTAATAAGAAATTTACATTAACTTCCAATCCCACCGCTCATTCAGCAATTCATATAATTTATTGAAAAAGATACCTTAGTAATATTTTCATACGTAAATAGTATAGTTGGTCTCTTAAGTTTGCATTTAAAATCACTTTAATCCTTTTAGTTCATTAATTAACTTTAGAGTCTCTAAAACTAAGTTTTTTCTCAATTTGGTCCATTTGACCAATTTTGATGAAATTATGACAATATTATGATTTTTTGGATGTTAAAATGATCAAAGTAAGTTTTATTTTCTCACTTTAGATCCTTAAGTTTGAAATTATCAAATTAGGCTATTTTTTAGTCGGAAAAAGTACTTTTTATATTTTTATATATTGAATATGATATAATCTTCAGTCCTTTAGGTTTTTAAAATTGTAAAATTAATTTTCTTATATTTTTTATAAGTTAAAATAATAAATATCTTCAGCATCATTATTTCAAAAAACAAAAATTGCAGATATAAATTTATAAATAATCGATTCTCAACTAAAAAATGTTATTTTTTTATTGTATTTAAAAATATACATAATAGTATTAGTTATAAAATTATTTTTTAATTAAAAATTTAGGATAAATTACAACAAGTTCTCTTGATGTTTGACATAATTATAAATACATATTCGTTGTTCCAAAAATTATTAATAGTCCCTGTGTGTGTTGAAATTATGTAACCATGGGATGGAGACGGGGAATTATCAATTTACCCTTATTGCACTTTTTTTAAAAAATTAAAATTTAAAATAAATCAAATAATGTGGATGAAAGAAAATTGTAAAAAGAATCTTCCGCTTAGTCCAAAAAAAAGTTTCATCAAATCTTTTTTTAAAAAAATAAAATTATAATTCATTTTCTACACGGCATTCAGTCAATTCACCATTAAAAAATGGATGAAAACATAAGGAAAAAAATAATGAATTGTACTAGTTGTTGAACGATCGTTCAAGTCAGTGAGTGATGGTAATTTTTTAAATAAAAAAATATTTAAAATTATACCAAACATAAAAAAAGCTAATTAATTTTTTAAATTATATATAATAATTTAAAAAAATAATTATTTTTTTAGAGAATTTCATATTAAAAAAAATCATATTTTAAGCTATCTCAATTTTTCATATTGAAATCGCACTGTGAGCACCCCTAGTACCTGCCCTTATCACAAAGACCGAAATGCCAATACTGCCCCTATCACTTTCTTTAACTATACAATTCAAAAGGCAAAACCACCACCAAAGCAGGGGTGTGGGTACAGGGACAGAAGTGTAAAATCGCTCCTGCACTATGCCAAAAGCGGGAATGACAAGTGAATAAGTTGCAACTGAGTTTAGGTCACAACATTACTATCATATATATCTCGAAACTAAAAAATAAATAAATATAAAACACCAACGTTCACTTCCCCTCTGCTTACTCAAACACATGCGCCGCTTTTGTGTTTTGTCGCCGCCAACCTCTTTCTCGGGCTTCATTCTGCGCAGGTACTCCCCCTTTCCCTCGCTCCTGTGTGCATGGGTTGCGCTTATCTTCATCTGGGCTTATCTTGTTTTGTCAGATTACGCTTGTTTGTTCAGCC